>NW_007250724.1:414348-448551 GCF_000164805.1 Carlito syrichta
GCCCAGGCGGGTCTCGAACCCGTGGGCTTAGGCAATCCACTCACCTCAGCCTCCCAAAGCCCGGGATTACAGGCTGAGCCACCGAGTCCGGCTTGACTTTTCCATTATAGAATAAATTGTTTAATAATTGTTCATTCAGGCTGGGGGCGGTGGCTCAAGCCTGTAATCACAGCACTTTCGGAGGCCAAGGTGAGGGAACTGCCTGAGTCCAGGGGTTCAAGAACAGCCTGGGCAACTTGGTGAGACCATTCTCCACAATAAAATCAAGAAATTAGCAGTACATGGTAGCATGCACATGTAGTTCTGGCTACTTGGAAGGCTGAGGCGGAAGGATCACCTGAGCCCAGCAGGTTGACTTTAGGGTGGCATGAGCAAGCCACTGCACTCCAGTCTGGGTGATGTAGTGAGACTCTGACTCAAAAAAAAAAAAAAAAAACCATTTGTTCAGGGCAGGCACTGTGGCTCACACCTGTAATCCCAGCACTTTAGGAAGTGGAAATGAGAGGACTGCCTGAGCTGAGGGGTTCGAGACCAGCCCAGGCAACTTGGTGAGTCCATGTTTCTAAAACAAATCAAAAAATTTGGCCAGGCTCGGTAGCTCAGCCTGTAATTCCAGCACTTTGGGAGTCCAAGGTGAGTGGATTGCCTGAGCCCACAGGGTTTAAGACCCGCCCGGGCAACTGGGCAAGACCTCATCACTACAATAAATCAAAAATTAGCCGCGCATGGTAGTGCACACCTGTAATTTCGGCTACTTAGAAGGCTGAGGTGGAAGGACCACCGGAGCCCAGCAGGCCGAGGCTGTGGTGGCCGGGAGCGTGTGCCACTGCACTCCAGTCTGAGCAACAGAGTGAGACTCCAACTCCAAAAAAAAAAAAAATTAGCCGGGCGTGATGGCACATGCCTGTGGTTCCAGCTGCTTGGAAGGCTGAGATAGAAGGATCACCTGAGCCCAGCAGGTCAAGGCTGCGGTGGCCACTGCAGAGTGTCACTGCATTCCAGCCCAGGCGACAGAGTGAGACTCCAACTCAAAAAATAAAAAATAATTGTTCATTCAATCATAATATATCCAGGTTTTTTATGGACATCGAGGTGCTCTTATTCACGAATGCCAATTTTAGACTTGGAAAGAGTCTAGGTTGGGTGCTGTGGCTCAAGCCTATAATCCCAGCACTTTGGGAGGCCGAGGCAAGAAGACTGCCTGAGACAAGGGGTTTGAGACCAGCCAGGGCAACTTGATGAGACCTCGTCTCTACAACAAAGCAAAAAATTAGACAGGCATGGTGGCTCGCCTATAGTTCCAGCTACTTGGAAGGCTGAGGAGGAAGGATCACCTGAGCCCAGCAGGTCGAGGCTGTGGTAGCCGGGAGCATACCACTCCAGCCTGGGCAAGAGTGAAGACTCCAACTGGGGGAAAAAAAAAGAGTCAGCCGGGCTCAGTGGCTTAGCCTGTAATCCCGCGCCTTTGGGAGGCTGAGGTGAGTGGATTGCCTGAGCACGCGGGTTCAAGACCCACCTGGGCAACTTGGTGAGACCTCATCCCTACAATAAATAAAAAAATCAGCCGGGCGTGGTAGCGCATGCCTGTAATTCTGGCTACTTGGAAGGCTGAGGTGGAAGGATCGCCGGAGCCCAGCAGGTTGAGGCTGCAGTGGCCGGGAGCGGCCACTGCACTCCAGTCTGGGCGACAGAGTGAGACTCTAATTCAAAAAAAAAAAAAAGAGTCTAGTCCTAGACCTTCTCCCACAGCCTGCCGTCCTTTTGTGTAATGAGAGGACAAGAATAAATGAGCAAAACCCGCAAATAGAACTTTTACAGAAGAGACAAGAAGCAGATTTTCAAAGCACTCAGATATCCAGCACTAAAGTGAACATATGTTACCATCAAAACTCATTTGTAGGTCAGGCACGGTGGCTCACGTCTATAATCCCAGCACTTTGGGAAGTGGAGGAGAGAGGATTGCCTGAACCCACAGGTTCAAGATGAGCCTGGGCAACTTGGCAAGACCTCGTCTCTACAGTTAAGTCAAAAAATTAGCCGGGCGTGGTGGCACTTGCCTGTGGTCCCAGCTACTTGGAAGACTGAGGTGGAAGAACCACCTGTGCCCAGCAGGTCGCGGCTGCAGTGGCCATGAGCACTGCACTCCAGCCTGAGCACAGAGTAAGGCTTTGACTCAAAAACAAAACAAAACAAAACAACCTCAATTGTAATGCCTTCTATATAAATGTAACTTCCAACCATAGCAGCACACATCAAAATCTTGATCTGTCAAGTTTCATTTTAAAAAATCAAGATGTTGGCTGGGTGCAGTGGCTCACACCTATAATCCCAGCACTCTGGGAAGCTGAGGTGGGAAGACTACTTGACCCAGGAGTTCAAGACCAGCCTAGGCAACATAGAGAGACCTCATATCTACAAAAAGTCAAGAAAATAGCCAGACAAGGTGACACACACCTTCAGGAGGCTGCAGCAAGAGGATCATCTGAGCCTAGGAGGTGACGGACTACAACCCTCCAACTCAAAAAAATAAATTAAAAAAAAATAAAGATGTCTCGGGTTTTCTACCCAAATTCACTGCTCAAATTCTGCTGCATTAGAAGAAACGAAATCTGTATTTAAGATCAGTGCAAAAGCCCAGATCCAGTACCACAAAGACACAGAATGCCTGACTGCTTCCTTGCTCCATGTCAGAGACAGAGTATAACATGCAGCCTTTCTCTAACTCCACTCCCTGTGTCAAGGCAGGACTGGGAAGAGGGAAGGCAGCAAAGGTACAGCAGCCCAAGGTGGCTGTGAGACTAAGATCCAATCAAGAAGAGGGTCTAAGAATATCAGTGCCCAGTGCCATAATCTCCAAAAATGTTTTCCTAGTCAAAACTGGCATTTTAGCCAGGAAAAGAGGTTGGCCGCAAAGCCCCTTCTGAGACTACAGTTTTCAAGCCTTAGTTTTGCCCTTTGAGCAAGTTCTGCCTCTTCTGCAGCACTGAGAATGGACCTGCCTCCAAAAGGTACCAGAGTCAACACATGCAAGCACTTCAAAGCAGGGTAAGAGGTAGAAATCTATGGCCACCAAATCCCCATTTTTACTTGCCCACACCCTTCTACTTCCCTGCTCAATTACAAAGGATGTTTCCAACTCAGACAAATCTAGTACATCTTTATAAACATTCAGTCCCCATCTATGACATGCAGGTACAAAAAGACACAAAAAGGTGTAAAACACAGTCCTGCTGAAAAGAGGTTAGGTCCTACCAGAAGACATAAAACATTACTCTTAAAAGAGAAAATACTATTTTCTTTTTTGTTTAAGGGCAATAATTTTATTTCAGTTCAAAGGGAATGGAGTATATCTATATCCTCAGGGATTGAAATGTTTTGGGGGTGTTTTATAAAGGTCAGGAGAATCTGAGCTGGACTCTGGAGAAAAAAGAGAAGCTGAAGAAAAGGTCATGCCAAATAGGGGCAACAGTCACTGGATTCAGCAGCGAGAGGATTTGTATAGAGAAACAACATGTATGGAATGTTTAGCAAACAATTTGATTAGTGGAGATTAGGATAAACCCTGGGGAGATGGGTTCGAGCCAGTTGGACAGTAGTGCCTTGAATGCCACATTAGGACATCAGATCTCATCCTATATGCCTGCAGCAGTTCCTGATTTCAGTGTAGGATCTCCACAGTCTGCGGCATGCTTACTACCCTAATAGTTAAAAGTACTTAAGTTTACAGAGTAATTATGCAAAGACAAAGATGCTAAAATGAATGGAGAGTCCACTATTATAACAACAGTCTCACTCACTTGTACTTAAAAATACCCATCACAAGGCCGGGTTCAGTGGCTCAGCCTGTAATCCCAGCACTTTGGGAGGCCAAGGTAGTGGATTGCCTGAGCCCACGGGTTCGAGACCCACCAGGGTAACTTGGCAAGACCTAGTCTCCACAATGAATCAAAAATTAGCTGGGTGTGGTAGCGCACGCCTGTAGTTCCGGCTACTTCGAAAGCTGAGGCGGAAGGATAGCCTGAGCCCAGCAGGTCGAGGCTGCGGTGGCCGGTAGCGTGTCACTGCCCTCCAGTCTGGGCAACAGAGTGAGACTCCAACTCAAAAAAAAAAAGCCCATCACAGAAGTACTCCTTATAGTTACCTTTGGGTATTAACTATGTTAAATCAAGTACCATCCACTACTCATAAATATTCATGAGGCAGTAAAAGCATTAAACAAAAGCAATAAAAGTTCTTGCATATTCTATGATTTCCTTGGGACAGTAGTTCTAACAGGGTTAGACCGTAGATGGATTTAATGGACCCTTGCACTCGTAAAACTGTATGCAGAAGTCACTGGTGTGAACTTAATTAAGGAGTGTGTCTCTTTCTATATATCAAAGAGGTCCAATAACCAAAACAGGATAGAAGCTTACCTTAGGGTTATTTTAACAGAAACCAGCAAGAATGTAGCTCTATTTAATCCTGTGGCTGCCTTAATTTTCTAAAGGAAGTGTTCATCAAAGTGGGAGCTTGGGACAATTTTGAGAAGCTCCTAATATCTTACTATCTCCTTTCTTTTCAAGAACCGCCCAAGGAATTGGTCAAACCTCATCAAGATTCAAGAAATAAGGGAGGTAAATGAAATACATAACTAAAGACTACTCAAGTTCTCTCCCTCTCTTCTATTATGCAAATGAAGTATAATCTCAGGCAGAGCGCAACAAGCTGCCAGCCTCCTCTAGTTTCAGCATGTGCTTCCCAAAAGGATCACCTGACAAAGGAGATAGTTTCTTTCTAAATTAAACATTCTAAAGTGACAAGGTCCTAACAGAAGTGCACAAAGTATTGTTGCTTGACTTCTTGGTCATCCCATGCAGGCTTGCTGTATGGTCACATACAAGAAGCCGGTCACATACAAGAAGCCTGTCCAAAGAACGCAAGGAACCACAGGTCAAGGGAAGTGCGTTTTGGAACAATCAGAATTCTTCCTAGACCTGCACACACTGTCTGGGATCTCCAATCCTTCCACCCTCACAGGAAAGGGCCTGACAGTCTGTTCATTTAGTACTGTTAGAAGAAATTTGGCAGCTCAATACCATCCACAACAATAAAAATAAGTTTCATTTATTTTTCCGGTTCTAAGACACTCTTACATTTCCTGCCTTCTAATCAAACTGGCAGAACATCTCTTTAGAAGATAAAATTAGGCCAGAAGCAGTGGCTCACGCCTGTAATCCCAACACTCAGCACTCTGGGAGGTGGTGAGAGGGCTGTCTGAGCCAAGGGGTTCAAGACCAGCCTGGGCAACTTAAAGAGACCTCTTCTCTACAATAAATCAAGAAAAAATAACCAGGCATGGTGGCGCAAACCTGTAGTTCCAGTTACTTGGAAGGCTGAGGCGTAAGGATCGCCTGAGTCCAGCAGATAGAGGCTGAGTTGGCAGTGAACGTGCCTCTGTACTCCAGCCAGGGCAACAGAGTGAGAATCTGATTCAAAAAAAAAGAAAAAAAATCAAGTCATCACCATACTATTTGCTTTCTCCTAAAGCAAAAAGGGGGAGACATTACCACTATCCAAAAAGTGGTGGTCAAGAATCAAATAAATTATGATTCAAAATAAAACTCAGGCATTATAAACATTTAAATAAGACCTTTGGGAGGAAGCAAACGGTGAGCTCTGAGAAGCACGTGAGGCTCCGAACGGGTCTTGGGAGCAAGGAGACAGACAAGGGGGTCACCAGCCAGCCTGGCTCGCGGGGGTTTTGGCCTGTTTGTCTAGTCTTGCTATCTAGCGGTCCGAAAATCTCCCGCAAGAGCGATATCTAAGAAAGCGGTAAGTGTATTTCCCACCCAAGAACACAACGCCCAGGAGAGCATCAGGCTGGCACCAGACACGATTCAGCGCTCTGAATCAGCAGAGCCCAAGGTTTCGGCCAGGTACGCTGATTTCCCGCTACTTCGCCGGCCAGTCCTCAGGCACTAGCTCTCCGACCTCCACCCTGGCTGTCCCCATGGCTTCAGTGCCAGCATCAAGGAGGCTTGACGGGCGGCTGCTCAGGAGGCTCGAGAGACGTTCCAGTGATGCTCGGTCAAAGCCCGGGCTCCACGCACGTCCACTCCAAACCCGCGCCCGCCGCCGCCCTCCCCGCAGGCGTCAGGCCGGTCTATCGGCCCCGGCTCCTGTCACTTACCGGCCCGGCCCGGGCAGCGGGCGCCCACGGCTCCCCACGGGGGCTGGGCCCCCTGGGCCTCCAGGTTTAGGCCCGCCCCCTGGCAGGCAGCGCAGGTGGCTGAGCCCCGCAGCAGCGGCCCTGCACCGGCCGCGCCGTCCAGCTCCCGGCGCTGGCCACTAAGGTACGGATCAACAACAAGATGGCGGCCAGCCGAGGGGGCGGGGGTCGGGCGTCATAGTAACCAGGACGGCAAAGAACCCGCCCTTGAGTGAAGCTGTCCCTAATCAACAGCCTCTTCGCTCGACGCCTGGGACAGCTCGTCCCGCTGACAGGTCAGCTGGCCTGTCAGTCAGAGCCTACCTCTCAGGGCCCTTGCCGAACGCCTGGGGCACGTGACTGTGACGGCAGGAGTTGACGCATGCGCGCCATTCTCCGAGTTGCTGGCGGTGGCGGTTTTGCTGGCAACTCCGAGGCCAGAGCGCCCTTGGCGTTTGCTTGTGGTCCCTTTGTTGAGTCTGCAGCGTCTTCTCATACACTCGCGCACACTTAGGAAATGTTAGCAGTATGCTATTTTCTTTTTTGGTCGCCCACCCTAGGAGGGAGGGAGTTGTCCTGGCTTCCCTCTGGTGAGGAAACTGAGCCTCAGAGAGGGGAGGCCCAGCCGAGGTCACGCCACCTCTGGAATTGGAGGCGCTGGGCTCGCGCTGGGTCTCGCACCACCTCTACTGGTTCCAGAGAATAAAGAACCTCTTCCCAATGGCTTCTCCAGCTTTGTTCCTCACTAGTCTGGAGGTACAGCCATCTGTGCTGTCCCAGCAGCCTCTGGCCCGTTGCCCAAGCTTTCCTGCTTGAAGTTCACTACCCAGCACAAGTCCTGACGCTCACTGGGCACTCCTTGTATATCCTAGAGCATTTTGTCTTGAGTTCCTATCTTTTTCCCATCTTTTGCTCTGGACTGTCTTGACCTGCCTCACAGGCCGATTAATGGTCCCAGGAAAATGGGCATACCTTGTTCCTCATACAGAGCACCTAACCGTGGACTTGGCTTCAGGGTTAGGATACCAGATGAAGTCATATAGCTTGGGTCCACACCCGAATGCTCCAACTAGCTAACTCTGACTTTTGAGCCTCAACCTCTGTGAGCTTTGGTTGCCCCATTTGTAAAATGAAGATAAAAGTCGAGCTTCTCAGAGGAAGATTAAATGAAGCCTTAGAGCAGGGTAAGGACTCAGGAAAAATCTGCCTACGACCGTTTCCTGTAACAACTTGCTTACAGGTTGCTGCCCCTAAGGCCTGCTTTAACTCACTTTGGTGGGCGCCCCATGAAGAATGTTTTTCCCACAGAAGGCACTCAACTAATTCTGGGCCTTGGATACCATAACTAGCTCATGAAGGGAGGTCTCCACTTCCCTCAGAGGGTTTAGGCCCATAGACTTGACAGAGGGGGAAAGATTGAGAAAACGTGGGAATACCATAGTAAAGTCCTCTTGGAAAGTTAACAGTATACTGAGACCTGATGCCAGACTGGGCATGGGAAATAGGCCAGCTTTGCACCCAGCAAGACCTGCCTTCCTGTAGGTTGCTGTAGGCCATGTGGCTACACGCTGCAACTCAGCTCACCACAGCCGAGAGCTGAGGAACCAAAAGAAACAGATCACAAAGAAAAGGCTATACTCCTCAGAAGGGAGTGTCTGTTAATCCCTCCAGGACCAGCCATGCCACAGTGTTTTCACTTCTGTGCAACCCTTCAACCCAGTGCAGAAACTCCAGATCCCTCTCAGGAAAACCTTCACATACAGTTGGTAAACTTCGCTGAAGTTTGGTGGGGCTCTCAAAAAGCAATAGTGTTCTCCTCTGGATAGGAAAGGAAGCAGGTGACCTCTGAGGAGACATGTCAACTGGAGGCTTCCCCAGTCACTGACAAGTCAAGATGACAACCTCTTACCTCTGTCGCAATGTCTTGAGGTTAGCCTGGGCAACATAACTAGACTCTGTCTCTAAAAAAAGAAAAAAAATACACCAGGCCAGGTGTGATGGCTCACACCTATAATTCCAACACTTTGGAGGAAGATTGCTTGAGCTGAAGAGTTCAAAACCAACCTGGGCAACATAGACCTCATTTCTACAAAAAATTTTTTAAAAATTAGCTGGTTGTGGTGGTGAGTGCCTGTAGTCTCAACCACTCAGGAGGCTGACACAGGAGGATCACTTGAGTCCAGGGGTTGGGGCTGCAGTGAACCGTGATGGTGCCACTCTACTCCAGCCTGGGTGACAGAGTGATACTCTGGCTAAAAAAAATAAGAAGAAGAAAAAGAAAACGTTAGTTTCCTAGAACGTGCTTAAAAGATAGGGCATTCTCCAGGTGTGAACAAGGAATCACAGTGCTTCTCCCACACATAGATTACAAGGCTGGTGACTCTTCTGTTTTTAATTTTGTTTATTATTGAATTTACTTGAAAACATAGCCCATGATCATGTGACAAAAGAAATTTCACACATAGTGAAGCAGTTGCTTGGCCTCAGACCCAGCGTCTGGCTCCTGTGCGTGTGTTGAACAGATAGTCTCTGCCTGTACCTGAGCCCAGATGACCAAAAGAGAGCGAGAGAAAGAAAGAGAGAGAGTGAGTGAGTGAGTGGGCGGGTGCTGCTGACCTGAGCAGAACTGCCTTCCTCCCCTAGGGATGAGGGAAGACATTCTAGGACCTTCAGTGTGACCTCGCCTTTTGCTGGAATCCAACCTGTCCCCTCCCTCCCTTCTCAGCAAATTCTCTGACGTCTGACTCGAATGCACAGGAGGACTCCTTGATTCTCCAATACTGGACACCAGCTTCCCTAAGACCAGTGCCAGACCACTTTCCCATAATTCACTGGTGACACTGGCCCATCTGGGAGCGTCTCTCCTCACCTCCATCCCTCCTCCCGCTGTGGCAGGGACCAGACCAGGTATGAGTCATCTCCTGGCCCCACAGGTGTTTGTCAGAGGCTGGATGAAAGGTGAATGGGGGTGAGAGCAGAACATATTCAGGGAAAAAGTAGATAGATGGTAGATGCCTAAGATGGAATGAGAGTCCAGGCAGATAGTAGATGGGGAAGAGGGGAACTCACAGGAGTCCTGTGCTCTGCCATCAAAATGCTGCTGAGGAAGAAATGAGAAGTGTAATGAGTTGAACCCTGCCCACAGGAAAGCAAATGAAGGCCTGCCCTTGGAGGGACCCGGAACCCATCTGCCTCCTTCATCCTGTTGGTGCTGGTGTGGGCATTCCCGCAAGGGTAGCCAATCATATAGGAGAGTACTCTGGAGGAGCGTCCATGTCTACTACTCGGGATGGCAAGTTGACATACCACTGGGCTCATGATGCTGCTGGGCGTGTGGGATATCTCTCTCCTTGGTGCCTCCTTGAACCCCTCAATGGACCCCTCCATTCCCTGGATGCTAGGGCAAAATAGGAGCAAGAGTACATGATAAGGCTCTGGGCCCCAGTTTGAGTTTAAGAGGTGGGCTCCCAAGCACAGAAGTATGCAAAAGAGACTGACCTGTTTAGCAGCAGAACCTTGGCAGGCTTGCTTGGTACCTGCAGCACCTGGGCCAACCTAAAATGCCAGGAGGAGGAACCAAGCGGTGAGGGCAGCAGGCCAACTGGCTCCAGGAACCAGCACCATTCATCTGTCCTTTACATTAGAAACAATGTATATATGCAGTGCCCACGTTGTCACACCCTTTTCCTCTGGGCTCAGTACTGTGCCTACAAGGAACTCAGAGACCGTAGGAGCAGGGCAGGTTTCCACTGGAGAGTGGGAGTCAGGAATAGGGGTAAATGCCCAAAGCATGACAGACTCAAGAGTTTCAGGTCCTGAGCCTGCCATGCTTATCCCGTTCCAAAACTGGACTCTACCAGCAATGGAGGTCGTTTCCTCCCAGTGTCTCTCTGACTCTAATCTGAAGACTTCTGGAGGCAGAGCAACCTGCCCATCAACTCAGGCATTGTCATCAAATCCTGGGTAAAACCACCTATCATAGACGGTGTCCATAGGTGGGCAGGGAGCAAGCAAGGAGCACAGGGATAGGAACCTTACCCCTGGAGGAGCCTGTTGAGGAGCCAGCCCAGAGCCAAGAGGAGGAGGGTACCAGTTGCTGTCAGCACCACCACAAACCAGGGCTCTGGCTGCCAGAAAGCCAGTGTGTCTGTCACAAGCAGGGGTGTCATCATTGAGGGCACCTGAAATGGAGGCCACAGCCTCAACACTGTCCTACCAAAACTCCCTGACCATCCAGCCCTCAAACCCCTCCATGGACTGGGCCACAATCCAGATTTGCTCTTCTATATTGCCAGACTCTTTGCATTCAACAGTTTCCTCTGAAATGCCTTCCTCTGTCATTCCACCTAAAAAACTGGTTCCCTTCACCCTCCAAGTTCCTCTCTTCTCACCCCCTGAAGGCCTAAAGAACCCTCTCACTGTGCTTCTGTGGGTGCTGGTGGCTTCTGTGCTGGCCTTCCAGGGAGCTAGATGTACAACGATGGTGGCTGTAGTGCTGAGATGGGGGATGGAGGGACCTGCATCAGCCACACGGACCAATAGCTCGTAGGTAGAGGGCCATTCTGGCCAGGAGGGTCCCAACACAGGGCCATTGTGTACAAGGACAGCCCCCTGCAGGCTGAACTGGTTCTGGTTATTCCCTGAAAGCAGAGTGGCAGGAGAAGGAGACCATTGCTAGCCTTGGCCTGCTCCTCACCCACATACCAGTGGCACCCATGGCCCCCACCTCCCACGATGCTATAGGAGAAGGTCCGGCGCTGTGGCTCCTGGGGGATATGGCATGACACCTTGGTCACCTCTATGCTGCGGCTTAGAAGAGAGTAGCTTGTGAGTTCCTGAAATGGGGGCTCACACTCAGGGGCATGGTCATTCACATCCTGCAGAAAGGCAATCAGGTTAGGAGTGAGTGTGACCCACTCTTCAACTTCCAGCTCAGTCGCTCAGCTTCCTTCCACCACAGCCAGAGCCTAACAGTCTCCACAGTTTTCCACAGTGAGGCCCCACTCTCCTCCAGCCAACTAATGGAAGAAACTGAGGTACACAGTGGGAAAGCAGAATATCAGAGGGTTATTTGAACTCTCATCTTTCCAAATATTTCCAAATCATCAGGGCTCGATTACCTCAACCTCAATGGTAATGGTACAGGAGCCTGAGCGGTGATGGGTGGGGTCCTGGTCTTGGCCATGGTCAATCAGCAGGACAGTCAGCCTGTACAGCCTCTGCTGCTCATAGTCCAAAGGCCCCAGCAGGTGGACTTCCCCTAGAAGGGAAGGTCACAACCTCAGCTTACAGAGCCAACTCTGGCTCCACCCTTCCATCCCAGCCTTGGAATAGAAGTACCACTGAAACGGTCCACAGCAAAGGTGGCAGGCCCACCAGAGATGTAGTACTCAATGCTGTCACGTGGGTAATCCATATCCGTGCCCACTACGGAACCCAGTAGAGTCTGGAGTCCTGCATCCTCCCGAACCCGAAATGTGCGTGGGGCACAGGCTGGGGAGAACTCATTGACAGGTGTCACCATCACCAGTACTGGCACTTCAGCTGGAGGTTGTTTGACAGTAAAAGAGCTGGCCTTGGGTGCCTAGCCCTTACTTAGGGGTCTGGGGAGGGAGACATGGCCCTGCCCTGGGGGTTTAAGGAGGGGGAGGTTCTGGAGGGAGAGCAATAGCCGCCCTGGTCTGCCGGGAGTCTGAGAGAGATAGCTGAGGGGTCCGAAATGGAGACAACTCTGTCCTACTGGATTCTGAAGGAAGAGGAATGGCCCTGTCCTGAGGATGGGAAGGGTCCTCAACTTCATCCTGAACATCCAGGCCAGGTATGGTCACTCACTGCTCATCTGGGGCTGACCACCATCGAGTACCAGGATGGAGGCTGAATGCTGGAAGCAGGTCCCAGGAGTGTCACAGTCCAGTGTAGCATTCACCTGGCCAGAAGGGCCAGAGAGTGAGGCCCAACCAGAGCCTGAGAGAACCTTGAGCCGCAGTGGGATCCCTCGGGTCCAGGGCATCCACAGATAGCCTACCCTGATCCTCTTGTCCAGACCGCAAAGCATATTGGCTCAACAGCCACCTCTCTCCTTCCCTCCACCCCAACCCCATTGTCTCAGCTCCCACTGACCTTTGGCCCACCCTCCCCTTCCTGCTGCAAGCACCCTGCAAATGGGGGAGCAGAGCCTGGGCACCTCAAGGACTCTGTCGCGAAGGCAGAGGCTGGCAGAGTCAGGAGGGCTGTGTAACCACAGCTGGTAGTCTAGGGTGGCATCAGCAGAGTCCGGATCGGTGCAAGTGAGAGTATCCAGTACAGTGCCCACAGCCGCGGTCTCGGGGATTTGAGACCTGGGAGTATTAGGCAGACAGCATGGTCAGAGTCTGACTTAGCTGTGTGTCAAGGCTCTCGCCCCAAGAGTCCCAGTAAGGTTCCCGTGTACTCACACTAGGAGCGCTGGGAGGCAACGTGGGGGCCATTGGTTGACCGACCTCACGTTCACAGTGAGATCAAGCTCGGCACTGGCCCATTGCCGAAGCCTCTCGAAGGCCTTCACCTGCAGCCTGGTGACCGCCACGCCTGGCGCCTGAGCCAGCCTCAGGGGCGCAGTGGTCTGGACCACGCCGTCAACTGGACAAGATGGGAGGGCGGGGACGGAGTTCGCCCTGACCCCAAGTCTGTCCTGCTCCGACCCTCCCTCTAGATCCACTGGTGGAAGAGGGCGCTGTCTGGCCCTCCTGCTACATTCTCCAAAGTCTGGCCCCCAAACCAGAGAGCGAAGAGGTAGCACAGGTGGTGGCCGCTGAGACATCCCCTCAGAGGCCCTGGTACACTCCCCTGCCCCCAAGCTCCTCACCACGTCCGATGGAGAAAAGTGGGCTGGGCACCGGGAAGAGAATTTCATAGCGCACATCGAAGCCCCGGGCCCGGACCTGAAACACCTCGCTCCCAGGGACCAGGTTCTCAGGGATGGTGATATTCTGGGCCTGCTCCCTGGACCAAAAAGAGGGTACTGGTTCCTGCCAGCTCCTGCAACTTTGGAAGTAGGTCCAAAGGCTACTTCCCCTGACATTTCCCTCCTACCGGAAGCTAGAACTATCCTACCTGATTCCCTGGGGGCTAGGCCCTGCCTCTCCCATTGTTCTTACAGTAGGGGAACCTTACAGGAAGGAGACCTGGCTGGAGAGAACAGGTAAAACTTTCACTGTCACCATTCCATGACAGCTTTGGCCTTTTCCAAAGGACACTGAGATCTGCAGCTGGAAGACCTGTAGTACACATAGAAAAGAAAGGGATCTGTGGTGTCTGTCCACCTCTTTGGCTATACCCAGCAGGAGCTCCACGAGGAGCCCGACATTCATTCTCCCTTACCACAATATCCCTGACACTCATTCTTCCTCATGACCTGCTGAAAACATGTCCCAAAGAGTTAAAGACACCAATGACTAACAGAAATTCTGAAGTTTGCAGGATGGCAGGTACAAAAGAAACAACTTGCTGAAACTCCCTTCCTCATGAGATAAAAGAACTGACTGAAATCGGTTGGAACCAATATGACCAACTGGAATTTGGGCAGAATGAGCTTGCTGATGGCACAGCCTGAATTTCCACTGCATGTTTCATACTAACTCCCCCTGAATTTGCACATGTGACCCATGAGGTAGCATGAAGAGATAATTGTGCATGCCGAAGGAGTTTTCAGTCCTCCCCTTTCATTCTACCAATCACCTATTAATCTCAGAATCCACTCCATAAAACTTTTCTAATAAAAATACTGCCTTGAAGGCAGCACAGAGAGACAAATTTGAACTTGACTCCTGTGTTCATTTGAGTCAACCTGCAATATAAAGCTTTTTTTCCCCCCCTTAAAAACCCAGTCTCAGTCTGGGCAACATAGCAAGACTTCATGTCTACAAAAAATTTTTAAATGAGCCAGGCATGGTGGTGTGCACCTATAATCCTAGCTATTTGGGAGGCTGAAGTAGAAGGATCACCTGAGCCCAGGAGGTCAAGGTTACAGTGAGCCATGACTGTGCCGCTACACTCTAGCCAGGGCAACAGAGTGAGACCTTGACTCAGAAAAAAAAGAGCCCTTTTGCTTAATAACATGGTCACCCTTTTGCTTAATAACATGGTCACCCTTTTGCTTAATAACATGGTCAACCTGATCAGGCACAGTGGCTCAGCCTGTAATTTCAGCACTTTGGGAGGCCGAGGTGAGAGAATTTCCTGAACCCAGGGGTAGACCAGCCTGGGCAACTTGGTGAGATCTTGTCTCTACAATAAAATCACACACACACACACACACACACACACACACACACACACACACACATACACAACTAGCCAGGCATGGTGGCATGAGTTTGTAGTTCCAGCTACTTGGAAGGTTGAGGTGGAAGGATCACCTAAGCCCAGCAGGTCAAGACTGCGGTGGTCGTCAGTGTGACACCGCACTCCAGCCTGGATGACAAGAGTGAGACTACAACTCAAAAAAAAATAACATTGTCACTCTGCTGACAAGTATTCCTTTGAGCCCTATACCTTTGACCTAAATTCTTCTATTAGGATGCAAACAGCCCAAGAAAGAGTGATATCTGAGTCATTCACCATGAGCTATCATCTTAGAGTTACTAAGAGTGAATCACTGAGAGGTGGAAATTTTATTTTATTTTATTTTATTTTATTTTATTTATTTATTTTTTGAGTTGGAGTCTCATTCTGTCGCCCAGACTGGAGTACAGTGGCCGCTCTCGTCCACCGCAGCCTCGACCTGCTGGGCTCTGGCAATCCTTCTGCCTCAGCCTTTCAAGTACTGGAACTACAGGCGCATGCTACCACACCCAGCTAATTTCTGATTTTATTGTAGAGATGAGGTCTCACCAAGTTGCCCAGGCGGGTCTCGAACCCACGGGCTCAGGCAATCCACTCACCTAAGCCTCCCAAAGTGCTGGGATTACAGGCTGAGGCACCGAGCCCGGCTGAGAGGTGGAAATTTTAAAGAGGGAACTTCTCTAACCTCCTCCCGACTGTAATGGCCATTTTACAGAAATTTTTTCTTTTTTCTCTCTTTATCTCTCTCTTTGTTTTTTGTTTTTTTTTGAGTAAGGGTCTCACACTGTCACCCAGGCTGGAGTAAAGTGGCTTGATCATGGCTCACTGCAGCCTTGATCTCCTGGGCTTAGGTGATCCTTTTGCTTCAGCCCCCCTAGTAGCTGGGACTACAGGCACGTGCCACCATGCCCAGCTAACTTTTATTTACTTATTTATTTATTTATTTACTTATTTATTTTTTTAGTTGGAGTCTCACTCTGTCACCCAGACTGGAGTGCAGGGGCACACTCACAGTCACTGCAGCCTTGACGTACCGGGCTCTGGCGATCCTTCCGCCTCAGCCTTCCAAGTAGCTAGAATTACAGGCACGTGCTACCACGCCCGGCTAATTTTTTGATTTATTGTAGAGATGAGGTCTCACCAAGTTACCCGGCAGGTCTCGAACCTGCAGGCTCAGGCAATCCACTCACCTCAGCCTCCCAAAGTGCTGGGATTATAGGCTGAGCCACCAAACCCAGCTAACTTTTATTTTTTTAATTTAATTTTTTGTGTATGTGTGTGTGGAGAAAAGGTCTTGCTATGCTGCCTAGGCTGGTCTCAAGCTCCTAGGTTCAAGCAATCCTTCTGCCTCACCCTCTCAAAGTGCTGGAATTACAGGCATGAGGCATGAGCCACCCACCTGGCCCCCAGGACCTTTTCTTAATGTGTGATTGCCATTAAGCACTCTCTTTTCTATTAGAAAGCCTGTGATCTCTCAGGGCCAGGGACTCCTCTTCTTTCTAGAACTCCAGAGCCCAGCATAGAACCAGGCTAAATTGGGGAATAGCCAGCATGGGGCAATGGGTGCAAGCCTGAGAGAGACAGCATTAGTCAAGGAGACCAAGAACAAATTTCCAGAAGGTAGTGTCTCTAGCCAATCCATGGACTCCCCCAGGTCATGCTCACCTTTTGACCCTGGCCTAGGAGGCCCTGGGATGGCGCCTGCAGCCAACCTTGCTCGTTGATGGAGAAAGGTCCAGGGAAGTATGGAGAGTCCTGGGCACTAATAATGCTCAGCTGACAGAACAGAGATGCTGGTGACCACCAAGCACTCCTGTCAGCATCCTCCAACAACCCAGCAGGCACCTGCCCACACCCAGTTCTCCCCTGACCCACCACTGACCCTTACCCAGCCTGGGCTCTCTGACCTCCACCCCAAGCCCCATCTCCAATCCTCAATCCTTTTTGCTTTTAAACCAATTAGTTTGTTTTTAAACTACATTTTTTTTTGAATTACAGACGTGATACAGAATTGTCATGGAGCACTCAGAACACATAAAAGAATTTGAAAGAACTCAGCCCCTGTGATGTCCCTGTAGGAGTAGCCGTGGCCACTGAGGGGGTGAACTGCCCTCAGTAACTCTCCAAGAACACATATCATGCAGAGGCTTAGCTATGTCTCTGCTCCAGAGTTCCTCTGCAGGCTGTACCTAGCTAGGCAGTGCTGAATTTGCCCTCCCCCATGCCCCACGTCACCATTCTATCACTCACTGTCCCATGTGCTCCTCTCACCTGGGATCCTTGTAGTTCTAGGCCTGAGAGCAGCAGAGTGTACAGCCGGGCCCCCGGTGCAATTGTCTCTGGCACCTGAATAATTTCTCCAACTGGCCAGAGGGGAGGTCAGGGAGTATCTGTTCAGGTCATGCCTGCTTACCCCCTGCCTACTGTCCCTGGCCTCACCTGGGCTGGCAAATTGACCAGCACACTGGATATGATCAGGGTCCCGCTGCACATCTATAGAGAGTGGTCCTTCCATCGAACGGTTGCCACATATGAACCGCAGCTGCAGGTCATAGTGGTTCACTGTCAGGGCATCCAGCCGAGCTGAGCTGCTCAAGGTCACCTATGATGGGTGGGCATGCCATGTGGGGCTTAGGTCTGCCCTTGTCCCCCCACAATCCCCAGCTGTACCCATGACCCTACCTTGCCCACATAGATCCCTTGCCACTTGGCCAGGCTGGGTGGGTTGAAGAAGGTGGTCGGTGGCTGCACGTTGAGCAACTCCAGGGTGGGTGTGTGGGAAGAGCAGTGGAAGGAGAAAAATTGAAGGATGGTGCCAGGGCCCTGGCTCTCAGAGACATTTATAAACCAGGGCAGGCTGTGGAGGTCTGTGAGGAGCAGACAATTCAGGCTGGAGGCCTCCCATGCTCATGGAACCACAAATACTAGCAGAGTCCTGGCCTTTTGCCACAAGAACTGGTCACATCTTGGGGCTAAGCAACAGAGGTCTTTCCTTGTTCCCCACATTTCACAGACAGGGAGTAAGATCTTGGTTAAGGATGCAACCAAGATAAGAAATGAAGGTTAGGAGTTCAGACTCATGCTTTTCTGCCTTTTCCCAACCTCTGCCCTCCATGGTAGCTTATATAATACAGGTCAGGACTTCAAGGGAAAACTAGGGTCCCCCTCCCACCAGCTCCTCACCAGAGACAACCAGAGCAAAAAGGAGTACAAGGAGCCTGAGCAGCACCATGGTGGCCTGAAATGAAGGCTTCAGGAAGCCAAGCTGTTTGTCAGGCCCGTCCCGTTGCCAGGTCAGTTGCTCAAACACAGCTGGCAGGCAGGACTCCTGGACCTCCCAGATTCTAGCCCCACCCATTCTTGGTGACTAAGTTCTAGACCTCTGGCAGGTTTCTAGAGTCCCAGAAAATCTCATTTTCTGCTGCCCCCAATGAATTCCCCTATTCATTACCACAACCCTAAGGGGATGTGAGGGGAAGAAGATCAAGGTTCAGATTGGAAACTGGTCATGCAATCCTTGGAGACAGACAGAACAAGCACAGCACCCAGGAAAATTGGGCCCAGGACTTGCTACCCAACAGAGTCTGAACTCCAGCTGCACCCCCACCATTAGAACATTATCAGCCTATAAAAATGAGCCCAACCATCAACAAAATATCTCAGAAGTTGTCTACATCCAACAAGCAAAAGGAATCCTTTGTGATAGAAATAAAAATATTGGTTACCTTTGGGGATATCAATTGAAGGAGGCACAAGGTTGCTTCCTGGAATGACTGAGGATGTTCTATGTCTTTTTTTTTTTTTTTTTTTGAAGTTGGAGTTTCACTCTGTCGCCCAGACTGGAGTGCAGTAGCACATTCCTGACCACCACAGCCTCGACCTGCTGGGCTCTGGTGATCCTTTCACCTCAGCCTTCCAAGTAGTCGGAACTATAGGTGCGCGCTACCACGCCCAACTGGTTTTTTATTTATTATAGAGACAAGGTCACACCAAGTTGCCTGGGTGGGTCTTGAATCCGTGGGCTCAGGCAATCCACTCGCCTCGGCCTCCCAAAGTGCTGGGATTACAGGCTGAGCCACTTTTTTGTTTTCTTGAGTTGGAGTCTCATTCCGACGCCCAGGCTGGAGTGCAGTAGCACACTCACGGCTGCCCTAGCATCAACCTGCTGGGCTCCAGTGATCCTTCTGCCTCAGCCTTCCAAGTAGCCAGAACTATAGGCTTGAGCTACCATGCCTGGCTAATTTTTGATTTATTGTAGAGACGAGGTCTTGCCAAGTTGCCCAGGCTGGTTGCAAACCTGTGGGCACTGGCAGTCCACTCACCTCGGCCTCCCAAAGTGTTGGGATTATGGGCTGAGCCACCGTGCCCAGTCGATGTTCTGTACCTTGATATGAATAGCAGTTGCACAAGTGTCTACAGATTTTAACATTTATTGAGCTATGCCTTTGAGATTTGTCCATTTTTTTTGTATTTATATGTCATTTTTAAAAAGTCTTCATTTGCTCTCTCCATTCTTCTCTACCCACTGTAATCAGACTTGTGCCTCTCTACACAAAACAGTCCTTGTCAGGGTCCCCAGTGACCTGCATACTGCCGAACCAGTGGTTTGTCCTCTACCCTCATCTCCTCAGCAGTGTTTGACACTTGCTCCCTTTGGCTCTTGGGTCCCCATGCTCTCTTGGGCTTCTATCACCTTCTTGATTGCTCCTGCTCAGCTCCTTTGCTGATTCTGCTTCATCATAGAATTTTCCAGGGTACTATCCTGACTGCTGCCCCCTTTGTTGACAGGCATCCCGCCCATATCATCCAGGCCCATGGCCTTCAATACTATCCATTCGCTATGCCTTCCAGATCCAAGGCACTAGTGCTGATCTCTTTCCCAAACACCTAGTAGCTGACCCTTCAACTCCTCTGGAATATCTAACATACACCTCAAGGGTCACGTGTCTATAAATGATCATTTGGCTTACACCCCCAACCCCACTGTTCTCCAGTCTTTCTCAGATCAATTTATGGTAATTCTATCCAACCAGTTGTTTAAGGACAGAAATGTATGAGTCATACTTGATGCCCCTCTTTCCTTACTTACATCCATGCATCAGCAAGACTTGATTTTAGCTCTAAAAAATACCCTAAAGTGACCCCCATTAGTGTACCTACCCTGTCCAGGCTCAAACCCTCCCTTCCCTTACATGGATGAGGGCAGGAGCCTCCACTCTCTTTTTTTAACTGGAATTTAAATATATTTATTTATTAAGATGCTCACATGAATGAAGGACATGTTAGCATTCTCATATGACAAAGAATACATCTGACCCACATTGTGGCAGGAAACAGGGATAAGGGCTCTCAGAGCTGATGCCACGTATCCACTGAATAAATCCCCGTTTAAAGAGAGGTTGTTTCCTTGGATTCTATCATCTTGGATGTAACTACCAGCCAGGTCTCCACAATCTTCCCAGAATCCTTTACTCCAGCACCAGTCCATGCACTTTGCCTTGCTACTCCCATCTCAAGATCGAGGCCAACAGCCCCATGTCTCACTCACCCAGGCTGCCTCTGGAATCCTGCAGCACATCTCTTTTGTATGCTGCTGCCCTGCCACCCTCAGGGATATGGTTAGGGTTTAGGGAAGTGGGGGAGAACATATCATGTTACCAAAAGCAAACAGCAGGGTTACATTTAGTAAATGACACTTGGGTATAAGCCTAACAACTCACAGAACACATACTTTCTCCCCAAATGATACAAAATCCCCTAAAGCAATTTAACACGTATGAATGATTCTATATGCCAGGCACAAGGATACAAAGTGGATGGTGTTCACTTCCATCATACTCTGCACATAGTAGGAAATTAGTTGATGAAAGCTGAACCAGATCTATATCCTGGCTCTGTCAGGTTTCTTCTGGCTCTTCCTGACTTTGAATAGTGCCACTGCTTTGCTTCCATCTGTTCTGGGCATTTGTTCGTTTTTCAAAAAAGAGGGTTAAAAGGATGGAGGTGGCAACGAGAGAGAGGGTGGAAGGGGAGAAGAGGGAAAACAACCTTGTACAAACAGAACAAAAGCAATACAAAAATCCAGAAACCAGATTTAGTACAATAATATTTTATAATAATGGAAAGTAGTTGAAAATACTATATGCTAACACAGACAATATGATACACAACCTCAGGGGGAGGAGTCAGTAGGGAAAGTGTGGCAGAAGCCACAGGTTTAGACTAAGAGGCTTTCAATGGACTGCTGAATGGATTGGATCTGCTGCTTCAGCTGTGAACCTTCTTTGATGGTGACAGAACAGACGATGACAGGCCTGGAGACCTCACAGGCCCACCCCAGGGCCTGCTTGGAGTACACAAACACCATGTAGGGCACATTCTTGTCTTCACACAGCAGTGAGAGGTGCAGAATGATCTCCAGTGGCTCAGCATCTGCAGCCATCACAATGAACTCAGAGATGCCCCTGTTGAGGGTTTTGGTGGCCTCATTGGCTCCATTCCGAAGTTGCTTGTAGTTACATGACTGCTGAACAAGGTCCAATAGCTTCTTGGAGAGATGGGCATCTGCAAGGGGCTAGGCCTTCGGATTTACATCAGCCTCAGTCATGGCTGCGGTTCCACAGGCTCCCCACTCCTCAGTGAGCACAGCCGACGTCAGAGTAGCAGCACCCAGCCTCCACTCTTATTACAGAGTCCTTTTCCCAAAGCAGCTGGGTTTATCTAAATAAGGGCCAGCCCAGGTCATTTCCTGTTCAAAGGCCCCCATTGCTCCTCACCACACCAAAAACAAATCCATATTCCTTACTAAGGACGCTGGAGACTGGATTTGCTGACCTCTTCACTTCTTCCACAACCAGGCTCAGACACCTGCACCTTCTTTGCTTTTGACCCTGTTTAGCTTCTGTCCCTCAGGATTTTTCCACTGGCTGCTGTAGCCTAGAATGCCCCTCTTCTTGATCTCCCCATGATGGGTTATCCAGATTGCATCCTGATGTCTCCTCTGAGGCTCTCCATCCCCTGGTTCTCATTCCCCGGTATTTTTCTGCCTTCTATATCCAGTCTGTTAACAGTTAGACTTACTCTTTAGCCTAGACTGCGATCATAGAGCAGCCTCAGGAGATAGGCTCTGACCCTTCCAACCAGAGAGCATCGTCCTCCCTCACCCCTGCACCGACCCTCAGTTGGTGCATGCGGAGGTGGGGGTTGCAAAGAACATGCTGATGGTTGCTTGTAGCCGCTGGACCGGCAGATAGCCGCACGCTCCCCACTAGAGGGCGGTCCTGCCCAGCTCGGCGCGGACGCGGGCCGGTAGGGCGATGGCTGGGCCTTGCCCGAGGCCCCTCCTCAGCCAAGTGAGGCCCCTCCTCTGCACTGTTCGGGAGAGAGACCGAACCCCAGTTTCATTGCGTCCAGGGAGTGTCCTGGCCAGCCTCAAGAAACGAGTCCAGTGGGTCAGACCCCGACAATCGGGGGTGCTCTGCCCACATGCGGGCGCAGCACGGGGTCCCCGTGGAGGGACCGCTATTCCACGATAGCATAAACGGGGAAAATGAGGGCATGACCTGCTCACACAGCCAACGCAGGGTCAGCTCGACCGCCTGAAGCATCTGGGCTCTGGGACCCCAGGGTTCGACTTCCATTACAACCCCGCCCCTCCCCTAGAGCCACTGCGGAGCTGGGAGGGGACGCCCAGGTTACCCACCCAGCTGGGTGAGGGGCGGGGCCGTTCAGCCCCGCCCCCCCCCCCCCCCCCGCGGCCCCGGGGGCGGGACGTGGCTGCCAGATGTTGGGGCGGCGACGTCTGGAGCTACGGAGAGCGAGGAGCCAGGCGGTGGCTGAGGGTGCCGCTGGCCGGCCGGGCCCGCCCTCTCCGCACAGCTCCCGCCGGGGTTCCCAGAGGAACTGGCAGCCCTGGTGGGGGCTCCAGCACGGACATGCATAGCGCTCGGCTTGACAGCTTCCTCAGCCAGCTCCGCTGGGAACTGGTAAGGCTTGGGAACGGCTGTGGTTCGTGAGGACGTGTGCGGGGTACCGGAACAGCAAACGGGTGCGGGGTCGTCCCGGTGTGCCCATCCGTGGCGGGATGGGGGCGGGGCGGCGCGGCGCAGATGGCCCAGATGGCCCGCGTCGGGTTTCGGACGTTTGGAAGCTGCGCTGGGCATCAGGTAACAGCCATCCAGCGGGCCTTGCTGCTAGGGAGGCGGGGGAGAAGAGTAGAAGGGGGAACTTCTTTTGGGGCGAGGTATGGGGCGGCAAGGGATTAAAGAGGTGCTGGCACTGCTGTGAACGACCCCAACCTAAGGCTGGCCTGTACCTCCTTCCTCTACCCCTCACTTAGCAAGCGTTCTGTTTCTGAAAGACGTCTGGGCTTTGGGGAGCTGAATCCTCCAAGAGGCACGCGATGCCCCTCCAGACCTGGGCAGGACCTACTTCCCCATTCAAGTCCGCAACCCTGCCTGCCTGCCCTGGTGGCGGGTGCCGACTTGCCCGGCCCTGCGTGCTGCAGCCTGCCGGACTGCCACCAGGTCGGAGGAAGAGAGTCACACGAGCTTCGTGTGCCAGCACCTTCATGCCGGCCCTGTGCTTACTAAAGTAGCCTTGCTGCCCGGGGCAGTGGGCCTATCAAGTCTTCCTGGACACTCTGTTTTCAGGGCTGGCCTGGCAGACAGGCAGGGGTGACAATTGATACCTCTCCGACTTCTGCCCTTTCTTTCCTTCAGCTGTGTGGCCGGGACACAGGCTCACCCCCAGTGCCTGGTCCCCTGCAGCCACCCCCCCAAACTGGCCCAAGTGTGCAGCCCAGCCACCAGCTTAGGACCTCAGGTGCCTTGGAAGAGGACTCAGTCTGCTGTGTGGAGGAAGAGAAGGAGGAGGAGGAAGCACTGACAACAGAAGACAGGGGTGCAGCCTTGGGGGATCCCAGGGAGCATGCTCTAGACTGGGACTCTGGCTTCTCGGAGGTGTCAGGCAGCACATGGCGAGAAGAAGAGCTGCCTGTACCCCAGTGCCCAGCACCCCCAGCACGGCCCCCTCATAGCCAGCGCCTCTCAGTCAGTGGCCTCTCCCTGCTCAGGAGGGCCCCTGTAGCCAGTGCATCGCATGCCCATCGTCCCCGGCCCAAGTCCACCCCAGATGCCTGCCTGGAGCACTGGCAGGGACTGGAAGCAGAGGACTGGACAGCAGCCTTGCTGAACAGGGGTCGCAGTCGCCAGCCCCTGGTGCTGGGGGACAACTGTTTTGCTGACTTGGTGCATAACTGGATGGAGCTACCAGAGACATCAGGAGAAGAAGGTGATGGAGGTGGACAGCGTGCCCGTGCTCGGCCCCCTCAGTTCCTGCTTGGCCTCTCTGAGCAGCTTCGGCGCCGGCTGGCCAGGGCTCGGCGGACAGCTATGGCAGGAAAGCGGCTGTCATGCCCACCTCGCCCAGAACCCGAGCTGCCTGCAGACATTTCACGCTTTGCAGCCCTTATGAGCTGCCGCAGCCGCCAACCCATCATCTGCAATGATGTCAGCTACCTCTGACCCTGCCCTCCAGCCTGGGACAATAAAGTCCTTTTTCTAGACTATCCTGGCTCCATAGACTGTCCTGAGGCTCCAGGAGGCAGCCCCAGCCCTGTGAGGCAGAGCCCAGGCAGGCAAATCTTCTGAAGAGCTTTTTGTCTCCCTTAGAGGGTCCCTGTCACGCCCGTGTCACACCCATGTTCTTTACTGCCCCATATTTTACTATCCATCCTCTCCAATATGCCGTCTTTCAACAAGCATTTATTGAATAGCTACTGTAGGCTTAAGATACAGGGCTTGGGATGTAGATCTCAGTCAAGTAGGGTGATGGGGTAACTGCTTTGTCACAGTTCATAGTGCAGAGGTGGAAAAACAGTGTCCTCTTCACCCTCACAGCTCAGCTTCAGTACCAGCACCCTCATCTTAGGATCAGGCTCCCGGCCTGTCACCTGCTTAACCAGTTCTGTCACCCTAGTGGGGGGGAGCGGAGTTTAAGGGAGATTGGGGAGGTGAGCAGTGGCAGGCAGAGGGTAACCTGGCATGGACTAGAGGGTGCTGGCAGGCCATCAGGAGCCCAAGCCAGGAGCAGGAGCAGCTCAAGACAGGAAACATCTGAAACTATTTTAGGAGTGGCTGGCGGGGCAAGCAGGAGGCAGGAAGCCATGGGTCTCCTGGGAATGGGCTGTAAAGGGGGGCTGTGCCTGCTGTGGGGGAGCCAGTGGGGCTGGCCAAGTAGGCAGCTCCTGAAGGCCCCTCCTCAGGCGCTCAGCTCTCGCCCCACCCGAGCCCATTTGCTGGCTCCATTTGGTGAAAGAATTCTTTGCGAAGGTGTGAGGGGCCCAGAATGGGGATGGGAAGAGGAAAAAAAGCCTGTGTGTCCCCCATCCCCAATCTCCAGGGACAGGTGAGGCCTGGCTAAACCAACATGTGGGCTCACCTGAGGGGCAAGCGCTGGGCTTGTTTTTCAGGTGACCATCCAGCTGAATAGAGCAGGGCTGGGCCATGCATCAACATCCTCACCCTCAGCCCATGTTGCTCCTAGAGAGAGTCAGGTCAGTTGCCAGCTGGGTCAGGGTGGGCTGAGCCTGGGGACAAGGCAGGGACAGGGCACACCTGGAGATGGGCCAGCAGCAACTCCAGGGTCTTCTCAGGTTGCCCAGCAGGCACCTTCAGGTGGTCCCAACAGGTCCACTTCAGATGGTGGAACTGGATTGGGGTGGGAAGGAGTGAGAAACTTCTTACACGCCACACCCAACCCCTATCCCAGTTACTAGCAGACTTTCCTAGGGGAGGAGTTGAACTAGAGGCAGGAAATAGGAGCCAAGGGGTGGGGGGTGGAAGGTGGGATCTTGGCCCAGAGTCTCAGCCCCCTCCCTGCCCATGCTGGGGCCAGCACAGGAAATGGGGCTATGGGGCCCCACACAGGGAAACAGACAATCCATCACACCAGCCAGTTGGGGGGAGGGAAGGAGAATGAGGGGGTGGTGCTTCCTGAGGAAGCCAGTGCAGGGCCCCTGCAGTCTCCGATAAAGCTGCTTGTTCCTCAAATACAAGGCTGGGAGCTGCAGGCCACATCCTGTCCCCCAATCCTGTGCTACCACTCATGGGACACAGGCCAAAGGGCACAGTGACCACCAGGGTCCCACTGGTCCAGAGACTCCAGCAGGGACACAGACTATGGAGGTTTCCTCTTCCTGTTCCCTCTTTCCTTCTCTATTTCAAGAGTCTTGAGGTTCTGCTGCCTAGAGCTGAGGACAGAAAGTTGGCCAGCAGGGATCCAGAGGCCAGGAAAAGGGCCTTGCCAGCCTCACGGGAAACACACTGGGGTCAAACAGAGACTAGGATAGAGGCAAGATGGGGGCTCCTGCCCCTCCTCCTTCACTCCGTGGACAAAGGCAGCCTGTGTGCTGGTTAAAGGTGGGTGCCTCACAAAGGGGCTCTGTGTGCTATGGATGGAGGAACCCCGGGGCTGCTCAGCAAAAGCCCAGTGCTGACCCATGACCTGTGCCCTCTCTTCTGGTAAGGGCATTCCCTCTGCCCTCCCATCTGTGCCCCAAGGAAATGTCAATGACTGCAGATCCAGGGCACATGGCTGGAGGTTTTTACAGCCCTGTGCTCACAGAAATACACTGTACATAAGCCCAGGAATACATGCATGGGTACCCACAGGCGCATCCTTGCAAGCCCACATAGAGGAAGAGCCCTGGACTCTCCCATCTGGCACACAGATGTGCAAGCTTGCTCCCTCTGTGCCCACACACAAGGGATGCCCAGACCCCCAGAGAAGTCACACCTGTGACACAAATACACACACACACACACACACACACACACACACACACACACACACACACAGCTGCAGACCCCACATCCCTGGTGGCAAGCTTTTTAACTCAGCTTACAGGAGGTAGACCAGGGCCCCCATGCAATGCAGGGGGAAGCTAGGCTTTTTGAGGTGGGGCCCTACTCCTTCCTCCCCACCACCTCCCACAGGGGGACTCCTGGGAAGGAGAGGGCTGTGGGGGATGTCTGGCTCCACTAATGAGTTAAAGCTGCAGCTCTCCAAGACTCTGGGCTATGGAGGATTGGGGGGTGGGGATGGCTGACGGCTGCTTCCTGTGTCTGACAGGTCCCCGCCTGGCTTCATAGCAGTAAGCAGACCATCAGGAGTCTTGAGGACTCTGGCACAGTCTGGGTCCCAGTAAGAGCCAGCAGCTAGAGTGGGGCCTGTTCGGGTGGGTGCAGAAGGAACCCAGGCCTAGTGTAGTAGGAGGAGGGTATCAAAGGCTCACCGTATGAATGGTTGGGGCGAAAGGCACATAGCGGATGAGGTAGTTTTCAGCCAGGTGCAGATAGCTGTGGCGAAAGGCACTGAGGGGCCGTGGCCCACTCACTACCTTATACAGTTCCAGGCCTACCAGGCCTGCCACAGCTGCTGTTGTGGTGGCAATGGCTGGGATAATCCGGCCCACGATTCGCTTACTCTGCCAAGGATAGGAGATTTGTCTGGGCCCAAGGTTTGGCCCCTGCCTCCAGGCCTGAGCCCCGAGAGGCAAGGATTACCTGGGCACGGTTGACTGGTGGGATCCCATAGTTCTGAGACCGCAGGTTAGCTGCCGCTGCCACAAAGTCCACATGGAAGTTGCTATCATCATCCTGTGAGGTCCAAGTCATGGTAGTGTTAACACTGAAGCAGTGCCCCTCACCATAGCCAACTGTATGCCACTGCACAGGTCTTCACACAGTTCTGTGGGGTGGATGCTCACCATCTCCCCATTCATCAGATAATAAGGGTGATGTTCAGGGAAGGTGAACTGCTTCCAAAGCTTTGCTGGGAGAATTCAGGCCAAAGTGCTCCCAGACTCTTAGCTCCTGACCTTCCTCCACAATCTCCCCAACTCGACTCCTTGTCCCTACTTGGGCTCCCACCTTCTCAAACATCAGAGGCTTCAGTGGAGGACCCATGCTCCAGATGTTCAGGGCTTCATTCAATTCCTTTAACTGCTCAGGACCTGTCAGGGGAAGGGGATTGTTGGGGCAGTCCTTAGCTCCTGTCTCCTGCACTCTTCCCGGAGGCTGATGCCTATTCTGGTCTCTACCAAGCCTATCCTCACCTGTGGGCCATAGCTAGACACTCCCCAGTGCCCAGTGGATTTTATTTGTTTATTTTTCTTCGGTCATCTTTCAAGAGAACTTGGACTTGGGGTAGGCAGCAAGGAGAAGGCATACTAAGGAACCAGAGGATAGGCCTAAGCCTAGAGTGACACGAAGTCAGAGGGCCTAAGAGATAGTGAATTTAATGTAGGTCCTCTAGGCCCAATCTTCCTTGTGCAGTACAGGTTGAGGACAGGATAGGCTTAGGCCTTTGAGTGGCAGCATGTGCCAGGGGTGGGGGGATCATGTGTGTGTGGGGAAGGAGAGGTCAGGGCCAGGAGCCTCACCAAACTCAGCAGAAGCAGAAGCCAGCTCTAGGTTATCATTGAAGGTGGGTACCAAGTGCTGGAGGTCAGGCTGTGGCAGCTGCTCCAGCAGCCCCCTGAGCTCGGTCTTATCCTGTGAGCCAGGCAGCCCATGCATCTGAGCATACAGATTGGCAGCTGCCAGCACATAGAGGAGGTGTGTGTCCTGCAGCCAGACCAAGAACAGGAGCAGATGCAGAGGTACAAGTAAGCATGTATGGGTGCATGCCCATTTGTAGGGTCTAAGTGCCTGCCTTTGCCTCACATGTGGACAGGCACATGTGCACAAACACGCTTCTTTCTCTCTCAGCATCTGTGCATCTCTGCAGAATTCAGAGGTGTCTACCTCTGTTCTGAGGGCCACATCTTATAGCTCCCTAGGGAACCCTACTCACTTGGCTGGTGTCAAACTCCAAGGGCTGGGGACACTGTTTGGGACCTGACCAGAAGGGAGTTCCATCCTCAAGCACCTAGGGAAATAGAAGATGCTGGGCTCAGTCTGGTCCCCCTGAGCCCTCAGCCTCCCGATCCCTAGCCACCCACTTTATCTGATGGGAAACGCCTCAGCAGCTGTTTGATGCCATAATGGAAGCATAGTTGCCAGTGGCCAAGGGCCCACACCACGCAGTCTCGCCAGGTCTGTGGACGTGCTCTCAGGACTCCCAGCACTGGTTGCAGTAAGGACAGTGTCTGTGCCATGTCCATGTCTTCCAGAGAAGTGTGTGCTCTGCAGAGAGAGGAGGAAGTTTGAGGCTGGGCCTTGCAGACTCTGGTGCTTGGAGCCCTGGGCTCTGTCAACCTCTGTTGATAGTCTTACTGTTGATGGTGGTTGATAGTCTCTGCAGACAGTTGGAAGAGTCCCTCAAACTCATCCCGAGCCCACTGTGGAGGAAGGAAGATCAATGAGGTGCCAGATGGGGAACAGGTCTGCAGATGAGGGTTCAGCTGGATGGGTGGTGGTCTCTAGGGTGCTTTCTACCTGCAGGGTGTGCTCGACTGTGCTGGGGAAGTGCCGCACGGTACAGACAGGGTAGGTGTCATTCTCAGAAGCTGCAGCTGAAGTGGGGGCTCTGTAGACCTCAGTCACATGTGGCATGAACACTGAAGCACTGCCCTGGGTGCCTTTTGTGCCCGCCTCCAGCAGCGGTTTCATATAGTGGGTGCATCGGGCAGCCACATAGCTCCCTGGCAGGGGGGCAGAAGGTCAGAAGTGGGTATGGCACAGTGTAGGGCAAAGGACTGAGCTCCAAAGGGAGACACTCACGGGCCTGGAAACTGTCCAGAGCAGCTGCCACACCGTCCACACAGGAGAAAAAGTCGTCCCCATAGATGTGTTCTGTAGTGGGATCCAGTGGGTGGGTATGCACAGTCACCTGTAAGTCTGGGTTCAGACCCTGGGCAGCTGCTGCAGCCACTTCTGCCTTTGGCCTCTGGGAAGAAGGCAGAAAGATGTTGGGTGGGGAGGTGTGTGAGAGGACAGTCTGGGACACAGGAGTGTGGGAAGGGGCTGGCACTCACACCAATGTCCTGGGGCCTGAAGAGGAACTGACGGCAAAGGTTGGAGCGCTCTATGTGGTCCATGTCAGCAACAGTCAAGCCGCCGCCGACTCCGGCCCCCAGGCCTACTAGGGCAAAGCCTTTGAGCAGTTCACAGCCAATAGCACCAGCGCCTACCTGCTGGCAGGAGAAGCCTTAGCCATAGGGCTGGTCCTGGCTCTCCCAAAGGCACTCCCAACCTCACCCCACAGCTCACCAGGAGGTAGTGCTGGCGACTCAGTTTCTCCTGAAAACCAGCCCCAAACACTGCAATTTGCCCATCGTAGCGGCAGTGTCTCTAGGGAACACAGACAGGAGTCAGTGATGACTATTGTCCTGCATCTCCTTCTTACACTGAGTTTCCTGAATCAGAACCATTCCACATGTTTTCTTCAGGACCATTCCTCGTGTTTTTCCCCTAGCCCTGATTTTGAGCAAGGTTTACACCCCTACCCCAGAATCTCACCGGGGCACAGTCCTTAGAATTGGGAAGGAGCTCCTCATTTTCCGGAAGACAATCAAGGGCATCAAAGTATAGCCACTGGTCCAGAGGCATGAACTTCTTGGAGATTGCCTGAGGGCGGCATTTCAGACTGGGACTCCCCCCACTTTCCAAGTCCTTCAGATGCTGGCTGGAGGCTGCACCCAGGTTGGTGAAGCCTCCAGGGCCACTGTCTAGTGCTGAGTGCCCTGTGGCACACACACTGACCTCCATACCTTCCCAGTCTCCCCACCCCACCTATGTGCCAACCTTCAGCACTTCCTGGGCAGCCACTGCACCCAGCATGGTTGCCATGGGGCTCAAGATACCAGCACTACTCAGGGCGACTGTCCGCACTAAGACTTCATCCAGTGGCTCTTCCGATGGCTCTTCCTCTGTGCCCTTCAGTGGTTCCAGGTCCAGTGCCAGACCCACCACAGTCTCTGCATCAACCTGTGAGATGAGATGATGTGGGCATAGTAGCCCCAGCCTGAACTCCACTCCCTTCAACTCGAATCCTTTCAGCAGCCAGCTCTCTTGTTCTACAGGAGAGGAGGCAGAAGCCTGGGTGGGAAGGTCTGGCCCTGTTGCCTGCTTGCGCAACACCAGTAGTAGATGCCCAGTACCACAGCAGCCCAGAAGTCTTCGACAATCTGGGTGCAGCTTCCAGTCCATCTCTGAGAAGGTAGGATGTAGGAAGGGTCCCCAGAATGTATGCCCAGTGCTTCCATGGAACCAGCCTCTAGTCCAGAGATAATATTTTTCATCTCCTTTTTATGAGTGGGAAACTGCCTCTGGAATTCATACTTGGATCTGTGAATGGTCATTATTGCATTCTGGCAGGTGAGACTCCAGTAAGACAGAGGCTAGGGTTGGGGGCAACAGGGCTACTCACAGGATCCCAGGGCTGGGGTGGCCGGCCCTTGAGGTGCTGGAACTTGTGCAGTGCACGGAAGGCCTGATGCAGGCAGTGGGCACGGTGGACTGCCTGGGCACTCGGGGCCACCACACGAGGCTGGAGCAGAGCTGTGTCCAGGGGCTTCTACAAGGGCAACTGGCTCATGGTCTGACCCAGAATACTGTGGGCCACCCCCTACAAAATACCCAAGCTCCCCTGCCTCAGATGCACTTGAACTCACATGTCTCACAGTCTTGGGTCTCTTGACTTCGATGATAGCCCCACCACGCAAGTAACGAGAGAAAGTAGTTGTGTCCCCAATCTCCAGGGACTGGTCCTCTGGGGGAGATCCAGCCTAGTAAGTACGACCCTTGAACCTGAGTAGTTCTCACACCCCATCCTATCTTGAATCTGTGTCCCACCTTGCTGTACCCTGAGGAAGATAAAGGGAAAACCGATCCCCAAGGATAAGGCTACGTTTACCCCCCAGTTGAGGCTTGGACACTGAGCCTGGAGTTGGAATGTGATTGACTTACTCCGCACGTGGATGGACCGAGGAGCACAGCCGTTGAGCTCAACCATGCCCTCAATGCCTGAGAAAGTCACCAGGTCCCCATCACGAAAGTAGTGGGTATTAGTCTCTTTCCTCAGAGTGAGAATGCCGGGGGAGCCCTGGGTGGAAAGTGGCTTGGCTCAGGGCTGCCTGTACTTGCCTTTCACTGGCCCTGGCAGCCCCTCCTTGGTCAGGTGAATGCCCATAGCTCAGCACACACCTGGGAGATGTACTGGATGGCAGCTGTCAGGGGTTCTGCCTCTGTAAGGTCCTGCACGATGAAGTTCTCACCAAAGTCACAAAACAACTGTCTGGGGGATACAGCAGCAGGGGTCACGGAGATGGCTTACAGGTTGTGGGGGTAAGGGATACTAGGGCAAGTCTTGAGGGCTAGAATTGGAAAAGGAATGCTAGGAGAGGCTTGAGAACCAGAGTTTGAGAGAGTTACTAGAACAGGTCTGGAGGCTGGGAAAGAGGAACGAGAGGAGTGGTACTAGGGGCAAGAATCAGGAGGGATTGCTGAGGTTGGGTACAGGGGCACTGGAGCAAGCCCGGAACTGGGAATAGCACTGGGACCAGTTGCTGACTGTAATGTGGTAGGCTGAGCAGGCAGTCTCACTCACCCCACGAGGCCCCGGGTGTCAGCCACCAGAAAGCAGACTCCGTGCTTGCGGCACAAGGTGCCCACCCTCAGCTGCTCCTCCAGCTTCGAGGCAGTCAGCACCACCACCTGGGTGGATTCCATGATCAGCAGGGCCAGAATCAATGCCCAGCCTTCCCTGTTCTTGAGGGCTGGAGGAGGGGACTCGGCTGACCTGGAAGTCTGACAGCAGTTCCTCGGTGATATCATCTCTGTGCACAAAGATCTGGACAACTCTGTTTAGCTGAGACAAGGGCTCTTGAGAAGCCTCAGCCCTGCTCCTTTCCAAGTCCTGCTCTGAGAAGAAAAACTAGAAAGAGCCCCAGTGCAGCATGAGCAAAGAGACTCCTCTTGGGCCCTGCCCCCACCCTGGTCTGGGAGCCCATAGCCCCCCAGGATGCTTACCTGGGCAGCCAGGTCAGACCAGCAGGTGGGGCGGGGGTCATGTAGAGTGAGGCTGCCCACACCCATCAGAACCAAGTTCTTGGCCACCTCAGCCCCCAGGCCCTGTAAGCCTGACAGTAGGACCTTGGCTCCCTGAATCCTCTGCATGGCAGTTGAGCCGAGCACATACCTGTGGATGGGAAGTAGGAGAGCAAGCAGTTGTAGATGGGAGGATGAAGGCCACCCCACCCTCCCCGACCTCGGGCCTCACAGCTGTCTTGAGTACAGCTCCTCATCCAGCAACTTGGAAGTCTCCAGGACATTCATTCTCAGGTCTGGGGCTGAACCACAGGCTGCAGTGCTCAAAGAGTCTTTGTGTGGGAGGCAGTGACAGCAGGGGCCAGTGTCCCACTGCAGCCAGTGCAGACAGAAACTAAGGCCGAAGGAGTGAGGAATGCTGCTGGTCACAGCTCTCTTTCTGGCTTCTCTCATTTCAAGGAAAACAAAAGTGAAAGCTAAATTAGACTTTGAGCCAGTTCCTGGTCCTGCCTGGTGTTCTCGACAGATGCCAACCCTAGATAAGCCAGTCAGGGTCTATCAGCTAGGATAGGTCTCAGGATGGACCATTGCTCCCCACAAAATTCCATAATGGCTAAATCAAGTGCTGTCATAAGGTTTTTTTGTCGTTAATTGAGGTGAAATTCATGTAACACAAAATTAACCATTTTAAAGTATACAAGTCAGTGGCATTTAGTGTATCCCCAATGTTATGCAGTTTTCAAATATTTTAATTACCCCAAAAGAATGCCCCAAACACAATGAGTAATTACCACACGCCCCCAACCCCTAGTGCAATCCACTGACAAATACTAATATGCTTTCTGTCTCGGGGATTTGGCAAGTTTGGATATTTCATATGAAAGGAATCACAAAATGTGACCTTTTCTGTCAGCTTTTTTTCACTTAGCGTAATGTTTTTGAGGTTCATCAAAGTTGTAGCCTGTATCGCTATTTCATTCCTTTTTATGGCCAAATAATAAGCCATTGTATCTATATACTATAATTTGTTTCTCCATCCATCCATTGGTGGACATCTGGGCTGTCTCCACCTTTTGGCTATCGTGAATAGTGCTGCTATGGTCCTTCTTGAACAAGTATTAATTTGAGTACCTATTTTCGGTTAATTCGGGCAGATAACTAGGAGAAAGTTGCTGGGCCATATGGTAATTCTGTGCTGAACTTTTTGAGGAACCAAAAACCAAACTGTTTTTCACATTTTACAGTCCCACAAGCAATGTGCAAAGTTCCTATTTATCTACATTGTTGTCAACACTATTTTTTTCCCTCCTTTTTAAAAAAAAATTATACCCATCCTAGTGAGTGTGATAAACTAGGTCATTGCGATCTTTTGTTTGTTTTCATTCAATAACATTTACTGGGTGCGACAGATGTACCAGGTATAGAAACCAGGGCTGGATTTTGAAGTAAAGTGCTATATTTGATAGACACCAAAGAGTACTTAAGGAAATTCTACATCTATTTCTTATTATTTTTTTTTTTGAGTTGGAGTCTCACTCTGTCGCCAGGCTGGAGTGCAGTGGCATGCTCCCAGCCACCACAGAATCAACCTGCTGGGCTCCAGCGATCCTTCCGCCTCAGCCTTCCAAGTAGCTGGAACTACAGGCACGCGTTACCACGCCCAGCTAATTTTTTGATTTATTGTAGAGATGAGGTCTC
>NW_007250724.1:448571-448923 GCF_000164805.1 Carlito syrichta
AGCCGGGTGTGGTAGCGCGCGCCTGTAATTCCAGCTACTTGGAAGGCTGAGGCGGAAGGAGCGCCGGAGCCCAGCAGGTCGAGGCTGGGTGGCCGGGAGCGGCCGTTTCACTCCAGTCGGGGTGACAGAGTGAGACTCCAACTCAAAAAAAAATAGTAATAGTACCCGCATCGGCAACACATACACTAAAGTTGGAACAATACAGAGAAGATTAACATGGCCTTTATATAAGGAGGACATGTAAATTCGTGAAGTGTTCCATACTTTTAAAAATTAAAATAAGCCGGGCTCGGTGGCTCAGCCTGTAATCCCGCGCCTTTGGGAGGCTGAGGTGAGTGGATTGCCTGAGCCC
>NW_007250724.1:449430-476904 GCF_000164805.1 Carlito syrichta
TTTTTTTTTTTTTTTCTTTTTTATTGTAGAGATGAGGTCTCACCAAGTTGCCCAGGTGGGTCTCGAACTCGCGGGCTCAGGCAATTTACTCACCTTGGCCTCCCAAAGCACGGGATTACAGGCTGAGCCACCGAGCCCAGCAGGATTTTTTAAATTGTAGTAAAATATACATAAGATGGTATTTACCCATTATTTATTTATTGACTTATTATTTTTTTAAGTCAGCATCTGACTCTGTTGCCCAGGCTGGAGTGCAGTGGCACAATCATGGCTCTCCACAGTCTGAAACTCTTGGGCTCAGATAATCTTGCCACTTTAGCCTCCCGAGTAGCTGGGACTACATCCAGCTAATTTTTGGATTTTTTGTAGAGACAAGGTGTCACTATGTTGCCTAGGCTCACCTGGAACGCCTGGACTCAAGCAATCCTCCTATCTCAGCTTCCCAAATTGCTGGAATTACCAGGTGTGAGTCACCACACCTGGCCAGAATTTACTTTTGTTGTTGTTTTTTGTTTGTTTTTTGAGTTGGAGTCTCACTCTGTCACCCAAGCTGGAGGGCAGTGGCACACTCATGGCCACCAGCATTGACCTGCTGGGCTCCAGTGATCCTTCTGCCTCAGGCTTCCAAATAGCTGGAACTACAGGCGCGCGCTACCACGCCCGGCTAATTTTTGATTTATTGTAGAGACGAGTTCTTGCCAAGTTGCTTGGGTGGGTCTCGAACCCATGGGCTCAGACAATCCACTCCCCTCAGCCTACCAAAGTGCTGGGATTACAGACTGAGCCACCGAGCCTGGCCAAGGTTTTTTAATGTTATGACTTGGTTAGGACTTTACTGCTTTTTAAGGCTGAATAATACTCTGTTGTATATATATACCACATTGTTTACCCATTCATGGTCACTTGGGTTCCTTCCACCTTTTGGCTGCTGAGAATAGTGCTGACATAAACATTGATATACAAATATCTGTTCAGCCGGGCTCGGTGGCTCAGCCTGTAATCCCGCGCCTTTGGGAGGCTGAGTTGGAGTGGATTGCCTGAGCCTGCGGGTTCGAGACCCGCCTGGGCAGCGAGACCTCATCTCTACAATAAATTAAAAGAAAAAAATCAGCCGGGCTTGGTAGCGCATGCCTGTAATTCTGGTTACTCGGAAGGCTGAGGCTGAAGGATCGCCAGAGCCCAGCAGGCAAGGCTGCGGCGGCCGGGAGCGGCCACTGCACTACAGTCTGGGCGACCGAGTGAGACTCCAACTCAAAAAACAAAAACAAAAAACCACAAATATCTATTCAGAGTCTTTGCTTTCAGTTCTTTCAGGTATATACCTATGAGTAGAATTGCTGTATCACATGGTAATTGTTTAGCTTTATGAGGAACTGTCAAACTGTTTTGCACAGTGGCTGTAGCATTTTACACTTGCACCAAAACTACACGGGGCGGCTGCCTGCTAGAGATGGTGGCTCACACCTATAATTCCAGCACTTTGGGAGGTCAAGATGGGAGGATCACTCAGAAGTTTGAGAACAGCCTGAGCAATATAGCAAGACTCTTTATCTCTACAGTAAATAAAAAATATATGTATAGAAAAAAAATTAGCCAGGTAGTGGTGGATGCCTGTAGTCCTAGCTACTCAGAAGGCTGAGGCAGGAAGAAAAATAGAGCCTAGGTGTATAAGACTGCAGTGAATTATGATTGTGCCACTGTACTCCAGTCTAGGTGACAGAGTGAGCCCTGTCTCAAAAATAATAATAATAAAACATAGGGTCCAAATTTTTCCACATCCTTGCCAACACGTGTTGTTTTCTATCTTTTTGATAATAGCTGTCCTAGTGAGTGTGAAGTGATATCTCATTGCAGTTTTGATTTGCATTTCTCTAACAACTAATGATGTTGAGTGTTTTTTTTTCATGTGTTCATTAGTCATTTGTATACCCTCTTAGGAGAAGTGTCTATTCAAGTCCTTAGACTTTTTTTTTTTTTTTCTTAAGAGACAGGGGCTCGCTCTGTCACCCAGGTTAGAGTGCAGTAGCGCAATCATGGCTCACTGTAGCCTTTAACTCCTGGTCTCAAGGAACGAACCTCCTGCCTCAGCCTCCTGAGTAGCTGAGACTACAGCCTTTTTTTTTTTTTAATGAGCTGAGGTCTCACTGATCTTGAACTTCTGGTCTCCATTTTTGAATTGGGTTTTGTTGTTGTTGTTGAGTTGCGAGAGTTCTTTATACATTCTGGAGATTAATCCTCTATCAAATACATGGTTTGCAAATATTGTCTCGGATTTCATTAGTTGTCTTTTCGTTCTCTTGGCAGTTCTCTTTGATGCAAAAAAGTTTTTTAATTTGATGAAGTCCAATTTATCTTTTTTTTTTTTTTTTTTTTTTTGAGTTGGAGTCTCACTCTGTCGCCCAGACTAGAGTGCAGTGGCTGCTCCCGGCCACCGCAGCCTTGACCTACTGGGCTCCGGTGATCCTTCCGCCTCAGCCTTCCAAGTAACCAGAACTACAGGTACGCGCTCCACATTCGGCTAATTTTTTTGATTTATTGTAGAGATGAGGGCTCACCAAGTTGCCCAGGCGGGTCTCGAACCCGCGGGGTCAGGCAATTCACTCACCTCAGCCTCCCAAGGCATGGGATTACAGACTGAGCCACCGAGCCCGGCTGAAGTTCAATTTATCTATTTCTTCAGTTATCTGTGTTTTTTAGAAATATTTAAGAAATCATTGGCAAATCTAAAGTCATGAAGCTTTTCCTGTTCTGAGTTTTAGGTCTTAAGTTTAGGTCTCTGATCCATTTTGATTTAGTTTTTGTATGTGGTGTAAGGTAAGGATCAGCTTCATATTTTGCATATGGATATACATACAGTTTTCCCAGCACCATTTGTTGAAAAGATTGCCTTTCCCCATTGAAATGATCTTGGCATCCTTGTTGAAAACCAATTGTTTATAGATGTGAGGGTTTATTTCTTGGGCTTTCTATTCTGTTCCATTGGTCTATATGTCTATCCTTATGCCAGTACCATGCTATGTTGATTACTGTCTAAGGTTTGTGAGTTCTCTAATTTTGTTCCTTTTTTTTCTAGATTGTTTTAACTATTCAGGATTCTTCCATAAGAATGTTAGTATGGGTTTTCCTATTTCTGAAAAAAACAATGTTGGTTTTGATAGTGATTGAATTTGAATCTGTAGATTACTTTGTGTCATATTGATCATCATAAAATATTGTCTTCAAATCCATGCACACCAGATGTTTTTCCACTTATTTACGGCTCTTAAATTTCTCTCAGCAATATTTTAGAGTTTTCAGTGTACAAATCAGTGTATAAGTCATCTCTTGGTTAAATTTACACCTAAATATTCCATTCTTGTTGATGCTAATGTAAATGGAATTGTTTTCCTAATTTCCTTTTCAGATTGTTCATTGCTAGTATATAGAAATGCTACTGATTATTGTGTATTGACTTTGTATCCTGCTGCTGAATTTGATTTTTTTTTTTTTTTTGAGTCAGGGCTAGAGTGCAATGGCATGCTCATGGCTTAATGCAGCCTCGACCTCCTGAGCTCATGTGATCCTCCAGTATCAGCTCCCCCAAATAGTTGGGAATACAGGGGTGTGCCATCACACTTGACTAATTTTTAAAAAATTATTTCTAGAGATGAGGTCTCGCAATGTTGAGTAGGCTGGATTTGATTTCCTGGGGTCAAGCAATCCTCCCACTTTGGCTTCCTAAACTGCTAGGATTACAGGCATGAGCCACCGTACCTGTCCTTTGATTATTAGTTATTTTTTGTGGATTTACGTATACATATAAGATCATATCGAGCCGGGTTCGGTGGCTCAGCCTGTAATCCTGCGCCTTTGGGAGGCTGAGGTGAGTGGATTGCCTGAGCCCGCGGGTTCGAGACCCGCCGGGGCAGCGAGACCTCATCTCTACAATAAATAAAAAAATCAGCCGGGCGTGGTAGCACATGCCTGTAATTCCAGCTACTTGGAAGACTGAGGTGTAAGGATCGCCGGAGCCCAGCAGGTCGAGGCTGCGGTGGCCGGGAGCGGCCACTGCACTCCAGTCTGGGCAACAAAGTGAGACTCCAACTTAAAAAAAAAAAAATAAAGATCATATCGTATGCAAACAGAAACTTTACTTTGTCCTTTACAATTTGAATAGCTTTTATCTCTTTTTCTTTTGAGTTGTAGTCTCACTCTGTCACCCAGGCTGGAGTGCAGTGGTACGCTGATGGCCACCACAGCCTCGACCTGCTGGGCTCAGGTGATTCTTCCTCTTCAGCCTTCCAAGTAGCTGGAACTACAGGTATGCATTACCACACCCAGCTAATTGATTTATTGTAGAGATGAGGTCTCGCCAAGTTGCCATGGCTGGTCTCGAACCTGTGGGCTCAGGCAATCCTCTTACTTCGGCCTCCCAAGGTGCTGGGATTGTAGGCGTGAGCCACCGCACCCTGCTGCCTTTATCTCTTTTTCTTGTTAGAATTGCCAAAACTATGTTGAATAAATTAGCAAAAGTGGGTGCTATTATTTGAATGTTTGTCCCCTCCAAATCTTATGTTGAGATTTTATCCCCAATGTTGGAAGCAGGACCTAATGGGAGGTGTTTATGGAAACCCTCAACCAGAATTAATTAATATTAATTAATTAATTTATAGTTGGGGTCTCATTCTGTCATCCAGACTGGAGTGCAATGGCACACTCACAGCCACCACAACCTCAACCTGCTGGACTCAGGCAATCCTTCTGCCTCAGCCTCCAGGTAGCTGGAACTACAGGTGCACACCACCACGCCCAGCTAATTTTTTGATTTATTGCAGAGACAAGGTCTCACCAAGTTGCCCAGCTTGGTCTTGAACCCCTGGACTCAGGCAGTCCTCTCTCCTTGGTCTCCCAAAGTGCTGGGATTACAGACTTGAACCAGAATTTATTTATTTTTTATTTTCTATTTATTTTCCTTTTTGAGTTGGAGTCTCACTCTGTCGCCCAGACTGGAGTGCAGTGGCTGCTCCCGGCCACTGCAGCCTCGACCTGCTGGGCTCCAGCGATCCTTCCGCCTCAGCCTTCCAAGTAGCTGGAACTACAGGTGCGTGCTACCACGCCAGGCTAATTTTTTTTTTTAATTTATTGTAGAGATGAGGTCTCACCTGCCCAGGTGGGTCTCGAACCCGTGGGCTCAGGCAATCCACTCACCTCAGCCTCCCAAAGGCGCGGGATTACAGGTTGAGTCACCAAACCCGGCCAGAATTTTTTTTTTAAATGTGTATTTATTCTTCCATGTTTAAATTTGGGTCACCTTCAAAGTACTCTTCGTTTGATGCAGTACACCTATTGAGACATTTTTTCCACTGCTAAAAACAGCTTTTGAGGCCAGGCTCAGTGGCTCAGCCTGTAATCCCAGCACTTTGGGAGGCTGAGGTGAGAGGATTGCCTGAGCCTATGGGCTCGAGCCCCACCCAGGCAAGTTGGTGAGACCTTGTCTCTACAACAAATAAAAAATTAGCCGGGTGTGGTAGTGTGTGCCTGTAGTTCCGGTTACTTGGAAGGCTGAGGTGGAAAGATTGCAGGTCAAGGCTGCAGTGGCCATGAGTGTGCCACTGCCCTCCAGCCTGGGTGACAGAGTGAGACTTCAACTCAAAAATAAAGAAAACAGTTTTTGAACTTATAAGTAGCCAGAACTACAGGAGTGTGCTACCACACCTGGCTAATTTTTGATTTATTGTAGAGACAAGGTCTCACCAAGTTGCCCAGGCTGGTCTCAAACCTGTGGGCTCAGGCAATTCACTCACCTTGGCATCCCAAAGTGCTGGGATTACAGGCTGAGTCATTGATCCTGGCCTGTATACACATTTTTTTTTTTTTTTTTGAGTTGGAGTCTCACTCTGTCGCCCAGACTGGAGTGCAGTGGCCGCTCCCGGTCACTGCAGCCTCAACCTGCTGGGCTCTGGCGATCCTTCCGCCTCAGCCTTCCAAGTAGCTGGAACTACAGGTGCGCACTACCACGCCCGGTTAATTTTTTGATTTATTGTAGAGATGAGGTCTCGCCAAGTTGCCCAGGTGGGTCTCAAACCCGCGGGCTCAGGCAGTCCACTCACCTCAGCCTCCCAAAGGTGCGGGATTACAGGCTGAGCCACCGAGCTCAGCTTGTATACACATTTTAAGTGGTGTTACCTATGTATTATTTTTTGAAGTTGAATTGAATTATAGTAGCAATGTATAGTATGACTTTTGCTCAAAAGATAACTTTAATCAAAGGAATGCTAGCGTCACCATGCGACAAGCAGGACAGTCAAAGAAAATGGCAGAAGCACTGTTGTTCGAGGAGCACGAGAACATTTTGAAGTGGTATTTGAAGTCTGAGAATGTTGTGAAAGTACAATGACAGTGGAAGCATGAATACGCAACAGAACCTCCAACATGCCTAATGATTGCAAGCCTTCACAATAAGTTTGAGACATATGGCACTGTGTGTGATGTACACAAGGAAGTCCTCTGGAAGGCCTTGCACAGCAAGTTCTGCTTCTTCTGCTATGGTGTTGGAAGAGTTTACACACTCACCACAGAAGTCTACCAAACAATGTGTACCTCTTGTAATTGGAGAAGTCAAATGTGACTTGTATTCATCTTTTGTTGTCGGTATATATTATTATAATTTCAATACAGTTTTTCCTTTTTAAAAATGTGTATACATTTTAAGAGTTGTTATCTATGTATTACTATATGAAGTTGAATTAAATTGTGATAGTAATGTGCAGTATGACATTCCCTCAGCCATGCTTCTGCCATTTTCTTTGACGATTCTGCCTGTCAAATGGTGATGCCAGCATTCATTTGATTAATGCCATCCTTTGAGTGAACATCTTACTTAAAATGTGTATACATTTTTTTTGGCACCCCCTGTATATTTTAGAGACAGGGTTCTACTCTGTTCCCCAAACTGGAGTGCAGTGGTGCAATGACAGCTCACTGCAGCCTCGAACTCCTAGGCTGAAGCGATCCTTCCACCTCAACCTCCACCTACCAAGTAGCTGGGACTACACGGTTGAGCTACCACATGCAGCTAATTTTTAATTTTTTTGTAGAGATGTGGCCTGGCTATGCTGCTCAGGCTGGTCTCTAGCTCCTTTTGCCCAGATGGTGCTCCTGCTTTGGCCTCCTATAGCACTGGGACTAGATATGAGCACTATGCCTGGCCTCATGAATACGTTATTATTGTCTTTATTAATGCCCTCCCTGGTGGAGGGGATAAGTGAGTTCTCTCTATTAGTTCCTATGAGAGCTTGTTGGTTTTTTTTGTTGTGGTTGTTTTTGAGTTGGTGTCTCACTCTGTCACCCAGACTGGAGTACAGTGGCACGCTACCAGCCACTGCAGCCACATCCTGCTGGGCTCCAGCCATCCTTCCGCCTCAGGCTTCCAAGTAGCCGGAATTACAGGCATGCGTTACCATGCCCGGCTGATTTTTTTATTTATTGTAGAGATGAGGTGTTGCTGCCCAGGTGGGTCTCGAACCTGCGGGCTCAGGCAATCTACTCACCTCAGCCTCCCAAAGGCGCGGGATTACAGGCTGAGCCACCGAGCCTGGCTAGTTTAAGGCATTATTATAGTAACTCTGGAAATCTTATTCTCCCACTTATCAGGGATTGCTAAATTTTTGCTTGAGGGCTGAAGCCATCTATTTGTGATTTTTTCTATTTTTGCAAAGTGTGTGTCCCTTATTGTGTGTGGTCACTACGGTTTCTGTTATCTCTGCAGTCAGCTAGTGACCGACGAAGATTTTTCTGACCAAAAAAAGGGCATAGGTCCTTTAAATCTTCTGAGAGATATTGCCTAGGCAGGGCTGGGGTGAGAGGGTGATGCTGGTGGTGGTGGTTAGTGCAAAAATTGCATCCAAGAGAGCTTAAACCAAGATAAACATCTCAGAGTACCTACAGATCCACCAAAGCACACAATCTCGTTTTTGGAGGGCAAGGTCTCCACTGCCTGCCTTGGAACCAGTTCCTGCTTTCAAAACTGGGGCTGCAGCAGGTCGAGGCTGCAGTGGCCGGGAGCAGCCACTGTACTCCAGTCTGGGCGACAGAGTGAGACTCCAACTCAAAAAAAAAACCAAAAAGCAACTGGGGCTGCTAGCCCCACAAACATGGTGGGGCTAAGGAATGAAGTAGTGGCTGCTTGATTCACACCACTCTTTTACCAAAAAATAGCAGCCCCTCTCTTCACCCAGCAATCCCTGTTGTTAAATGTCTAGTCACAGGTTCCAGAGTTCTGAAACAGTTGATTACAATCACTATTCTTTCTAGCTCAGTGATTGCTTTGATCCAACAACCAACCCCTAGAGCTTCCAACTCCACCATTATGCATGACTGCTCTCCACATTGTTTTGATTACTATAGCTTTTTACTAAGTTTTTAAATTGGAAATAACTTTTTCTTTTCTCCATTAAAAAAAATTGCTTTGGCTATTTGGGGCCTCTTGCAATGACACATAATTTGAGGACCAGCTTTTCAATTTCTGCAGAAAAAAGGCCATTGGAATTCTGATAGGAAATGTATTGAATTTGTAGAATGCTTTGGGGAGTATTGCCATCTTAACAATATAAAGTCTTCCAATCTAAGAACACAGAATGTCTTTCTATATACTTGGGTCATCTTTTTTTTGTTTGTTTGAGTAAGTCTCACTCTGTCGCCCAGGCTGGAGTGCAGTGGCATGCTCAGGTAATCCTTCTGCCTCAGTCTTCCAAGTAGCTGGAACTACAGGTGCGTGCTACCATGCCTGGCTAATTTTCTGATATATTGTAGAGAGAAGGTCTCAACAAGTTGCCCAGGCTGGTCTTGAACCCCTGGGCTCAAGCAATCCTCTCGCCTTGGCCTCCCAAAGTGCTGGAATTACAGGTTTGAGGGCTGAAGCCATCTATTTGTGATTTTTTCTATTTTTGCAAAGTGTGTGTCCCTTATTGTGTGTGGTCACTAAGTTTTTACTAAACTTAGTACCCCCGGCCCCATATGTTCTTTTATTGGTAGCCATCACTCCTATCTGTTCACAATTCTTTTTATCACCCCTGACAGATACTCTGACCATTAAGCAACAACTCCACATTTTCTTTTTTCTCTAGCCCATGGTAACCCTCTATTCTATTTCTGTCTCTATGAACTTGTCCGTTCTAGATATCTCATATAAGTGGAATTATCTAATAGGTGTCCTTTTGTGTCTGACTTATTTCATTTAGTTGCTATAAGTTCTTTCTTTTTTTGTTGTTTTTGAATTGGAGTCTCACTCTGTCACCCAGACTGGAGTGCAGTGGCCGCTCCAGGCCACCGCAACCTCTACCTGCTGGGCTCCAGCAATCCTTCCGCCTCAGCCTTCCAAGTAGCTGGAACTATAGGCGCGCACTACCACACCCAGCTAATTTTTTTGATTCATTGTAGAGATGAGATCTCACCAAGTTGCCCAGGCGGGTCTCGAACCCGTGGACTCAGGCAATCCACTCACCTCAGCTTCCCAAGGCGTGGGATTACAGGCTGAGCCACCGAGCCCGGCTTGCTATAAGTTCTTAACCTATATATTGACTCATTAGATACCCACAACTGGGAGCTTGGTGTTTTTTAGCCCCACTTTACAAATTAAGAAGCCAAGCACAGAGAAATTAGGCAGTTTACCTAAGATCACTTAGCTGGTAAGGAAGGTGCTAGCAGTCAGCTCCTATACTCTAAACCTGATGTTGCACCTTCCTTCGCTAAACTGTCTTGGCTCAAGTCAGCTCCCAAAACTCAAACACATATAACCAAAAGTGTCACCTTCTTTCCATGAAGCCCCACACTCCTCTAGATATGGGGCAGCTGGGCACTCTGAACCTGTTGTATTCACTCATTCCTTTGCCGGCCCATTCTGGGCCCTGGGGAAACAGGTAAACCCCTGTCCAATAATGAGAGAAAAGTTTCGGGAGTTTCACCCAGGCTAGGAGTCAAGAAGAGAAGTACTTTAGGAAAAAATGCCCTTGTAGCCAAGAACAAAGGCTAGCAATCCGGCAGGTAGTGTTTAGAGGTGGGGAGGAAGGAAGGGTAGTGGTCACTGGTTATTTGCTGTGAGTTCCCTGTAGGAAGAGATCTCAGTTTACCAATTCACTTTCCTGCCTATAACCTTTAGTTTGTGCCTAGTATAGAGACTGTGGAAAAGCAGCAGTGATCTCATTCTTGCAGAGTCTACCTGTGTCCTGTGAGAGGGCACATGCCTAGAGATGAAACTGATGGGACCGAAGCTAGGTGATGTTCTTGCTTAAGTCATGTCAAACAATTTTCCAAAGTGTTGGTGCGAATTTACACTCAGAACCAAGAAGCAGAGATTCTACTTTTTTATTTTACAAAGAAATATTCCCCACATCCTCTCTGTACCATCACCCCCCATTCTCCACTCTGCATGGCCCAGGCCATGCCTAGCAGCAGGTTGAGACTACCTGAAAAGCCTCAAGCACTTTGGCCCATAGATACAGTAAACAAGTGACCCTGGTCTCCAGGACCAGAAGGAGCATGGCCACATTTGCTCGTGGCTATAAATAGGACCCTGAACCAGAAGCAGGCCCCGCTGACAGGACTGATGGTGTGGTCAGGTTAGCTCTCAAAGGCAGGCCCAATGTTGTGGGGGTGAAGCAGGGTGAGGGCAGGAAGAGCACAGTCTCTGTCATACTCGCTCTCACTCGCTTGTCTGTCCTTGCTCCTAGAGCTGATTCTGAAAGAGGGGCTATCCTCCAAAAACCTCCTACCTGGCCAGCCCTTGGCCTACAAGTTGGAGGTATGTATCTGGTCACTGCTCAGACTCACTGTTGTTGTTTTTTTAAAAATGATTTGAGAACTGGGCAGTCCCTGAATCAGAATAAGTTTGGAGAGGTTCCCCTCACTGTCCTCACTCCTTCAGGAAGGTGTTGTCCAGCGTGGCCTGGGAAAGAGAGGGTATTGCCTTCACCCCTACTCTCTGTTTAGCCTTAGCCTTGACCTTAATGGGCAGTGGGCGGATCATGGCTGTGTCAGTCTGGAGGAGATGTCAAGGAAGCAGCTTGGAGAAAGGACTGGAAGGCAGGGCAGGAAAGGCTCAGAGCTGGGGGTGGCCACCCTGCTACACTGAGTGAGACCTGGCTCTGCATACCTGAGGTTGCAGGCACTGGCAAGCTGGATGCTGGGGTAAGGTGGAGTATGCTCAGCTCAGTCTATTACCACAGAACAAGGATACAGGCTGGATGAATTTTGTACGGCCACCGAGCCCATCGAAGCCTGTTCTTACCTAGGGCAGAAGGAAGAGATGAGTGGGCCAGGTTAATAGGCCAGGGAGCTGGCTACCCAGCCCCATTCCTGAGAAGGTGAACATCTACCACAGTGGGAAGTCATACTCACCACATCTTTGCTGTGACAAGACTCTGCCCTGGCCCTCTTGAGCTGTTTCTGGCCCAGGATGGCATTCCGGATGAAAACAGGGAAAGCACCAGCCAGTTCCTCATCTGGCTCTCCTACACAGCGCTGGCCACCCAGAGACAGTTGGGACTCCTGCAGGGGAGACCCAGAGCTGGATGTGATGAGCCGGATATCAGCAAAGGAAGGAGGATAGTGGTGGTGGGAGATCAGGATCTCTGATGCCTCACTAGGAGGCAGAAAGGATAATGAGTATAGTCCCAAGGGTGGCTCTGCAGTACCTTAGTTCTGGGTCTGGACTAATGGCTCTGGCAAGACCTTGCCCTCCCAGAAGTCCAGCCTCAAGCCAGTCCTGGCAAGGATAGCTACCCAAGCTTCTTCTGGAAGTCCTTACCTGCTTGGTACCTTTGGGTATCTTCTTGGGGATGTTCTGAACAGGAGAGCTACAAGAGTGAGGCAGAAGGCAAAAGGTAGGTAAGCAAGACATGAGGGGCAAGTGAACAAGGCTTAGCACATGCCCCTTGGAGTCACCATATGGTATGGCTGCTGTCATGTCTGTGTTCTGGGCAAGGCACCTCAGTGATCCCCACCCCAGTACAGCTGTTAATAGCTAGACAGTCACAGCCAGCAGGGTGGTAGAGATAGGGAAGACTGGACCATGTCCCAATCTTGTGACTTCCACTTAGGGCCAAATTTCATTGCTCCTTAAGTCCTTGGGCACCTTACCATGTACCATGGCTCCACATGGGGCTGGGAATCCAATCATTCCACCACCCACAGAAGGAGAGCCAGTCATGCCCAAACAAAAGGTATCTCATAAGCTCAGGCCTAGCTTAGTCCTGTCTGCCAAGAAAGGGGCACTACCTCTACAAAACCCTCAGTAAATTAGTCTCTCTGTAAGGTAGCCCATAAAGTACTCTCAGAACATGGAGTTAGGCCAGGAGTGGTGGCTCATGCCTATAATCCCAGCACTTTGGGCGGCCAAAGGCAGAGGATGGCCTGAGCCCAGGAGTTTAAGACCAGTCTGGGCAATATAGCGAGATCTCGTGTCTATAATAAAATTTAAAAATTAGCTGGGCATGGTGGCACACACCTATATTCCCAGCCACTTGGAAGGCTGAGGAGGAAGGATCGCCTGAGCCCAGGAGATCAAGGCTATAGTAGCCGTGAGTGTGCCACTGCACTACAGCCTGGGTGACAGAGTGAGACTTTGACTCAAAAAAAAAAAAAAAAAAAAAGAACATAAGGTTAGGCCATCTTCCTTGTACAAGAAAGGTCTGGGGCAGAATATAGCATGGTCCCAGGCCCTGGCCTACCACTCCCAGTCCCACAGTTGGACACTGTTTCCATCCAATTCCTGGGGACCTGAGCAGCTGGATACTCTCTCCTGGTATTTTCCCAGGTGGGTGGGAGGATGGTGATCTAAGGCTGACTCTGGTTTCTCAAGCCATAAGGACAGGAGTTGGGTTAGGGACTACTGACTCTTGATTCCTTGGCTCTTGCCCTCATGGCCTGTGGTGAGATCATATGATGACAAGGGAAAACACTTCAGTTGTTGTGAGTCTGGCTCTGGGGAGGCTGAGCTGAGTTAGGGGCATCCTGGGCTCCCTTACTTCCCTCATAGGTCCTGAAGATGGTGAAAGTGTCTGAAAGGCCTGGCAGCTTGAAGACCCCAGGTACCCACCTTCAACTTTTATAGCTGAAGAGAAAGCAATGGGAGGAAGCCAGAGTATGCAGTAGGCACTGACAGACCCCTGACTGCAGCCCACATGCTCGGGGGTTTGTTTCTCATCACTGCCAGCCCTGGCCCTGAATAGCAGGGGTAATATCCTCTATGGTTTGGGAGGACTGGCTAGTCCGACTGGCTTGCGCGCTTGCTCTCTTCTATCTCCATTGTGTAACATCTCAGTTTCTTTCTCTTATGACCAAAGTCTTTGATTAAGTGGAAAACTGCTGAGCCTCTGACCTCCCTTACTTGAGCAGCAATACCTACGTGTACGAATAAGCATAGTCTTTGAGTTTACAGTGAATCACACTTGGCAAGCCTGGCCAAGGAGATATCCTCCCTTTTCCCAGTCCCACTGCACCCCTAGTGCAGGTTCCCATTGTAGTTCCAGACAGCTCCTCATGCCTGCCCCTGTGGGTTACCCTCTTGGGTGGTTTGAGATGGTCCGGCCTCAAGCATGAGCCTCAGAGGCACACAATGGAAGAGGAAGTTCAAAGTCCCTGGCTCAGGACTGTTGGGCAGAACCCTCCCCAACACCACAGCCCGGATTCATCCCTATTGGGACCCCTGCATTCTCTCTAACTCATTTCCAACACTTTTGCCCCGAAGAGTGATGGTGAGAATTAACGAGACAAGCAAAAGAAGGGCTTTGCACAGAGTGAGTGCTCAGGAGAGGGGAGAAGAGGTGGTTGAATCAAAACCATGGCCAACCCCTCACTGCCCCATCAGTCACTCAGAGCTATCAGTGCAGGGTCTGCCGAGCTGCCTTAGTCATCCCTTTTCCAGGCCATGGACAGTGTCAGGGACAATCACTCACTGTGTCTTCTCCAGGCAGAGTTTCTTGGAGTGGTCATGCTGGGACCTGGAGGGCCAGGCTGGGGGCGTATCTGCCTCAAAGGTAGCATTGAGGTCAATATCATCACTGAATGATGGCCGGCGGAGCTTCAGCATCTCCACAGGAGCTGGGCTGAAGGCAAAGATGATCTTGTTACTTGGGACCACTGTGGCAGCCCAGAAGGACAACAGCCCCTCAAGCATCAGAGACAGCTCTGCTCTAGGGACCTGGAGCCCACTCGTGACTCAGGGCCACCCTCAAGAAAGCCCTACTCTCTACAGGATAAACAACTTGACTCACTTCTTTGCATGGTCATGCAACCAGTGAAAGTCTGTAAGACAAGAAAGAAAGCAAGCAAAATCCCAGGCAAAACCCAAATGTATAAAGAAAAGTTTACTGTCCTTTGACCATGTGGCCTCATTTTCAGAATGTGGTGCAAAGGGCCAGTCAGAGATGTCATCACAGATTGAAGTAAAGGGAAGTTCTCCCTCCCTCCTCCTGTGCCTTTGCTACTTACACAGCAAATGGTACAAAATTAAAAACCATCAAAATTACTCCCCTAGGGGCTGGCGCTTCCATAGCTTAAATATGATGTAGGCATTAAAGTAGTATTTCTAGAGAGTCAACTTAATAACACAGAAATGTGTTCATAAGCTAAATTGAAAAAAGCATACAAAACTCCGTCAATGCAATCATGATTTGGTGCATGCCTCCAGTCCTAACTCCTAGATGCAGCAAAAGGACTAGAAGGAACTATTCCACCTGTCAACACCAACTACCTCTATGATAACTCCATATTTTCCAAGTTTTCAATGAGTGTGTTTTTACTTTTATAATGGGGGTGTTTAGTTTTATTCTAATAAAAAAAAACTGTAGGCCGGGGTCAGTGGCTCAGCCTGTAATCCCAGCACTTTGGGGGCAGAGGTGAGTGGATTGCCTGAGCCTGTGGGTTCGAGACCCGCCTGGGCAACCTGACGAGATAGCATCTCTACAATAAATAAAAAATTAGCCAGGCATGGTAGCATGCGCCTGTAGTTCCACTACTTGGAAGGCTAAGGCAGAAGGATCACCGGAGCCCAGCATGTAGAGGCTGCAGTAGCCGGAAGCAGCCACTGCACTCCAGTCTGAGTGACAGAGTGAGACTCCAACTCAAAAAACAAAACAAAACAAAACAAAAAACCATAGTCAGAATTCTTCTAGCACTTAGACCTGGCAGGGCTCCCCAGCTCCTGTGGTCCAAGAAGAGCCCTGGGGAGAGATGGGTAGTTCCAAGGACAGCCTCTCTCCTTTCCTCAGGAAACTTTCAGGGCTTCACTATAGTCCCACGTCTGCTGGAGTGTACAGATCAGAGGAACGAGAACTACCTGCAATGATCTGTGTGGGTAAGCAATCTAGGAAACCTGGACTATTTCCTCCTTTCCCTGTCCAGATCCCTGGAGACTATTTTCCTTTTTGCCTGCAAGTGGAAATGAAGGCTGCACAAACCCACCTCAAACCATCTCCATGCTGGTTGCTTTGCTTCTCCCTCTGGGAATCACGGCATTAAGCACCAACCAGGATCACTCATGCCAACTTTTTTGTAGTATCTATTATTCTGCCACCATTTACCAACCCAGCAAGTCCAGGCTCAAAGTAGGAAAGGGAAACTCAAGAGGCAGGCTGGGTCTGATGGATGTTACAAACTTTACCCTCCAGGTGACTCAGACAGGACTTCCTACTGCCATCCCTCAGGTCTTGCCCAGTAATGCACAAGGCACATGCTCAGCCTTGGCTCAAGCCAGCCAGTCTTCTTTACTTGCACCTCCTGGACATCTACAACGCTAAACTCAAGACTTAGGATGTTCTTACAGTGTCTCCTTCACTCCCCACACCCACATCGGGCTCATATATTTCTTGCTCTCTCAGACTGTTCCTCGTATATCATTCTTCCTTTATGAGCTTGAAGTCTGTTTCCCTTTTCGCCAGGGGTCTTTCTTTCCTTTCCACCTTCTGTTTCTCCTATAAGGGGAAGAACCCAGGGCTCAGTATCCCTTCACCTACTGGTTGAGGGTCTGGCTTGAGGCCCTCCTGGGTGGTAGATACCATCACCCTTGGGATATCTGCCTGTGGTCAACTTATAGGGTTGCATGCCAGAGGCCTCAAGAGGTGAGGGAAAAACATTCAAAGCTCCCCTTTCCAAAACAGAGCCAAAGCTGTGGACAGACCCATCGCCTCTGTGGCATATGGTCAGTTAACATCTCCTCCATGAACTCATAGCTTCTGGTAGCCTTATCCTAAGCAAAGGTCTCCCTAATTCTCTCCAGTCCAGGAGCCAGGGGTCTTTCAGGCCCATGAGAGACGTCTTCCTAATATCCCCTCTGCAGTTGGGGTTGGTGCCTACCTCCTGAGACCTCCCTAAAATGGCAGCTGAAGGATAATCCTATTGCAACAAATGGAATGGACAACCACCATCAGCACCCAGAGATTTCCATAAAATTCTGGGAGAGAGAGCATGGTCGGGAGACAGGAGACTGACACAGCAGCCAGAACCCACAAAGAAGGGTATGTGAAGGCAAGGGAGGACCTTGCAGTACTGGGGCACTAATGGATAGTATGAGCTTGGCTCCACCCCATCCTACATCTGCACTGGTAGAACTCTAGGCAGTCAGGCTGCTACCCTGGGTCAGGAAATGGAAGAACTTTCCCCAAAGACACTAAGCAAACCATCTAGAGTGACCACTAGGACAGACAATGTTGGACCCAACCGTAAAGCCTTCTGCATCCTAGGTTTAGAAAAGGCTTGGTATGTCTCCAGCTTACTACATACTCCCCCCAAACCCTGCCCACATAGGTTGGATTCCCAGGCAGCCAAAGACCACCAGACATGGGAGGGGGAGCCCAAGAGAAAGGTCATAATGCACAAACACTGAGTCTGAGACAAACAGACACATGAGACCATAAAACAAGTATAGCTGCTGAGCGCAGTAAGTTATGCCTGTAATCCTAGCACTTTGGGAGGCCAAGGCAAGATAATTGCTTGAGTCTAGGAGTTTGAGACCAGCCTGGGCAACACAGCAAGATCTCATCTCTACCAAAAAAAAAAAATAGTGAGGCATGGTGGCACATGCCTGTAGTTCCAGCTACTCAAGAGACTGAGGTGGAAGCTTGCCTGAGCCCACAAATTCAAGTCTACAGTGAGCTGTGATCATGCCACTGCACCCTAGGCTGGGCAACAGAGAGAGACCCCAGCAACAACAACAACAAGGAGAACAGCATGTTTTGCAAAAAACATACTCAAAGACCAAGAAAGAATGCTTGCAGATTTAAAATAGGATTACTGATTCAGCCTTAAAAAGAAGAAAATTCTCACACATACTACAACATGGATGAACCTTGAAGATATTATGCTGAATGAAATAAGCAGTCTCAAAAAGACAGATATTGTATGATTCCACTTACCTGAGGGTCTTAGAGTAGTCAAATTAATAAAGACATAAAGTAGAATGGTGGTTGCAGAGGCCAAGAAGAGAGAAAAATGGGGAATTATTGCTTAATGGGTACAGTGTTTCAGTTTGGGAAAATGAAAAAGTTTAGAAGATAGATTATGGTAATGATTGCATAGTAATGCAAATATGCTTAACACCAATGAAAGCTAGGCGCGATGGCTCATGCCTGTAATACCAGCACTTTGAGAGGCAGAGATAAGATTGCCTGAGCCCAAGAGTTCAAGACCAGCCTGGGCAACTTGGCGAGACCTCGTCTCTACAGTAAATTTAAAAAATTAGCCAGACATGGTAGTACACACCTGTAGTTCCAGTTACTTGTAAGACTGAGGTGGAAGGATTGCGTGAGCCCAGCAGGTCTAGGCTGCGGTGGTTATGAACATGCCCCTGCACTCCAGTTTAGGCACAGAGTAAGATTCTGACTAAAAAAATAATAAAAAAAAAACACTGAACTGTAAAGGGTCGAAATGGTGAATTTATTTTTTGAGTTGGGGTCTCATTCTATCAGACTGAAGTGCAGTGACATGATCATGGCTCACCACAGCCTCAAACTCCCAGGCTCAAGTGATCCTCCTGCCTTAGCCTCCCCAGTAACTGGGACTATAGGCATGTACCACCACTAATTTCTTTGATTTTTTTGTAGAGATAAGGTCTTGCTGTGTTGCCTAGACTGGTCTTGAACTCCTGGGCTCAAGCAATCCTCTTGCCTCGGTTTCCCAAATCTCTGGGATTATAGGTGTGAGCCACTGTACTTGGCCTTTAAAATAGTGAATTTTATGTTATGCATATTTTACCACAATAAAAATTATTGCTGGAGTCAAAGTTATTAAAAATTAGAAAACTAAAATTAGCTGGGCGTGGTAGCATACACCTGTAGTTCCAGCTACATGGAAGGCTGAGGTGGAAGGATTGCTGGAGCCCAGCAGGTTGAGGCTGCGGTGGCCAGGAGCGGCCACGGCACTCCAGTCTGGGTGACAGAGTGAGACTCCAACTCAAAAAAAAAAAAAAAAAATTAGAAAATTTTGGCCAGGCTTGATGGTTCAGTCTGTAATCCCAGCACTTTGAGAGGCCAAGACAAGTGGATTGCCTGAGCCCGTGGATTCGTGAACAGCCTGGGCAACATGGCAAGACCTTATCTCTACAATAAATGAAAAATTAGCCAGGCATGGTAGTGCGCGTCTGTAGTTCTGGCTACCTGGCAGGCTGAGGCAGAAGGATCGCTGGAGCCCAGCAGGTTGACGCTGGAGTCAGCAGGTTGACGCAGGGGTGGCCGTAAGTGTGCCACTGCACTCCAGCCTGGCCAACAGAGTGAGACTTCAGTTCAAAAAATAAAAAAGAAATTTTGGGCTGATGCAGTGGGACATGCCTGTAATCCCAGTGTTTTGAGAGGCTGAGGCCAGAGAATTGCTTGAGGCCAGGAATTTGAGATCAGCCTGGGTAATGTTGCAAGACCCTGTCTCTACAAAAAATAAACTTTTTTTTTTTAATTAGTCAGGCATAGTGACAGGCATCTAGCTACTAAGGAGGCTGAGGCAGGAGGATTGCTTGAGCCTAGAAGTTCGAGGTTACAATGAGCTATGATTGTGCCACTGCACTCAATTCCTCCAGGATGGCAAGAGGAATAACACGTATCTCTGTGAACTGCCCTGAATATATATCTTCAGTGCACTCCAAGGAGTTATATTTTAAAAATTATAGAATGACCAAAGTATCAAGAAACTAAAATTAAAACTCCCCAAATTTCCCTGCACTATGGTTTCATAGGGTCTTCATTTGTAATGAAGCAAATGTCTAAGAGGGCAGCCATCAAACTGGTGACCTGGTAGCCCCTAGGCTGAAATGCAGGTTTGAGGAATCATCAATGGGTGATGGGATGAAAATCACAGGCACATACCAGTCCCGCCACAGTAATGTTCCTTAGGTATCCCCAACAGCTTCTGCTGTCCATAGGATAAACTGCACACTACAAGGCTGGCCTATGAAGTCCTGTGGAGACTTGGCCACTGCCACTAGCCCTTTTCCTTTAAGAATACTCAGCTCAGCCAGGTACAGTGGCTTACACCTGTAATCCCAGGACTTTGGGAGGCAGAGGTGAGAGGATTACCTGAGCTCAGGGGTTCAAGACAAGCCCAAGTAACATGGCAAGACCTTGTCTCTACAAGAAATCAAAAAATCAGATGGGCATGGTGGCACATACCTGCGCTTCCAGGTACTTGGAAGGCTGAGGCGGAAGGATTGCTTGAACCCAGCAGGTCAAGGCTGTGGTGGCCAAGAGCATGCCACTGCACTCCAGCCTGGGCAACAGAGTGAGACACCCAATTAAAAAAAACCAAAAAGAAAGGGATTAGCAGTAGTGGGAAACTGCTGGGAGGGGAGTGGGGAAGCGGGATTGGCAGTAGTGGAAATCTGCCTGGGGAGGCAGGGACAAACCTCATTAACAAGTGTACCTGTATATAATGAGCATTTGTGGGGTTTTTTGTTTTTTGAGTTGGAGTCTCACTCTGTCACCCAGACTGGAGTGACTTATAATGAGCATTTGTAACCTAAACCTGAATTGTACTCCACACCTTTAAAATTAAAGTTTAAATTAAGAAAGAAAAGAAAAGCTGGGCTCGGTGGCTCAGCCTGTAATCCCGCGCTTTGGGAAGCTGAGGTGAGTGGATTGCCTGAGCCCGCGGGTTCAAGACCTGCCTGGGCAACTTGGCGAGACCTCATCTCTACAATAAATCAAAAATTGGCCAGGTGTGGTAGCGTACACCTGTAGTTCCAGCTACTTGGAAGGCTGAGGTGGAAGGATCACTGGAGCCCAGCAGGTTGAGGATGCGGTGGCCGGGAGTGGCCACTGCACTCTAGTCTGGGCTATAGAGTGAGACTCCAATTCAAAAAAAAAAAAAAAAAAAGAAAGAAAGAAAGAAAGAAAAGAAAAGAGGGCTAATGCTGAAAATGACAGATCTGCCACACAAAAATTTTTGTTTCAAGAGACTCATTCTGTTGTTGGAATAAAGTGGTGGGATCATAGCTCACTGTAACCTCAACTCCTGGCTCAAGTGATCCTCGTGTCTCTACCTCCTGAGGAGCTAGGACTACAGGCATGCACCACCACATGTGGCAAATTTTTAAATTATTTGTAGAGATGGGTCTCACTATGTTGCCCAGGCTGGTCTCAAACTCCTGGGCTCAAGTGATTGTCCTGCCTCAGCCCCCTCAAGGTGCTGGGATTATAGATATAAGCTACTGCACCCAGCCAACCACCCTAATTTTTTTTTGTAGAGACAAGGTTTCACTGTTACCCAGGTTGGTCTCAAACTCCTGGGCTCAAGCAATCCCCTCACCTCAGTCTCCCAAAGTGGTGAGATTATAGGTGTAAGCCACCACACCCGGCCCAACCACCCTAATTTTTATGCCCAGAAAAATACTGGAGGAAAAAAGGAATTAAGTCATTCTGCATGCAACTTGATGGGAAGCCCAGCCCAGCTTTATACAGATGTAGGCTTGTCAGATGTAGTGTCTTTCTGGCTTGAAAGACAAGGGAGATCAGAGTTGTCCTCCCTGTACCAAGGTGTGCTGCAGTTCCTGGCATGAAGCTTACTCAGAATGAAGTGGGCTCATCCCAGCTGGGAGCTACAGATCAGATTCCATGATGTAGTGTATAGCTGGTGGGTTCTAGACTTAGCCATCTAAAACCCCCTCTAGACTTAGCCCATCTATCCCACTGAAACCTATGCTCCAAAAGGACAGTGAAGGGCTGGCATGCAGCAGGCACTCAATAAGGACCTGCTGTAGGAGTCCAGGCCTTCCAGCGGCCTAGAGTCATAAAGAAAATAAGCAAAAACAGGCAGGGCATGGTGGCTTACATCTATAATCTTAGCACTTTGGGAGGCCAATATAGGAAGATCGCTTGAGCCTAGGAATTCGAGACCAGCCTGGACAACATAGTGAGACCTCGTTTCTACAAAAGTCAAAAAAGTAGCCAAGCATGGTAACATGTGTCTGTAGTCTTAGCTACTCAGGAGGCTAAGGCAGGAGGATTGCCTGAGCCCAGAAGGTCACGGCTATGGTGAGCCAAGATTGTGCCACTGCCCTCCAGCCTGGGCAACAGAGTAGGACCCCTGACTCAAAAAAATAAAAATAAAATGAAAATAAGCAAAAGCAGATATGTAAAGACCCTAGGCACCTACAGAGGATGAGTGTGTAGAAACACTCTGAGGGACCAGGAATGGAAAATACATGGTGTATCATCAGGAGCTTATAGACAGCAATCCTTAGTGATATCCTAGGAAAAGGTTTTGTACTCCCTGCCATGAGGCAGCTTGGATTCTAAAGGTCTGCCCAATGTAGATGATCTCTGGGTACTCTACCTGCTAAGCTCTTGACTGAGTTCTCATGTTACCTAGGGTTTCTGAGGTGGCATGGTGAATGGCTAAGGGTGGGGTAGAGAGGAAGGAACAGAAACAGCCTAGATTGTCCAAATCAACCACACTGGCCCTCACAGCAGGTCATATGCCCGTAACACTCCCATAGCCCTTTCACAGTCCAACTCAAAAGTGGGGCAGGCAGGCAGCTCTACAGAGAGATGCTGAAGTTAAAAAGCAGAATAAGGCTAAAGAGTTAAAGGTACAAGAAGAATGAGATGAAGCTAGCTCTCATGCATTTGCTCCCCCATGCAGATGTGGACTGGGTCCTATAGAGTGATGAAAGGACTGGGTGTGCATGTAAGAAAGTTGGCAATGAGAGACACAGATTAAGATGTGGCTACTGGTTTACTCTGAGTCATATGTATACATAGTGGATTGATCAAGCTCCAGCAAGACTCTAGAGTGCCTCTGTGGCCCATGGTACCTGGCACAGCATCTGAATAAGAAGTGCTACCTATACAGAGGGTAAGCTTATTGTGGCTGAGGAAACTAAGGGAGCTGACCCTTCCATGTGGAAGAGTTGAAACAAAGGCACAGAGACAGGAAGAGAAGAAAAGTTCTAGGTTTGACAATGTGATCTGGCTGAAGCCTAAAGATCTTCTGCAGTCCACAAGGTTGGCTCCATGAGTGGCCCTAGGTACAGTGCCAAGAGGACTTGGAGGGAGGTGTGTGTGTGTGTGTTGGTGGTGGTGGTGGTGGCGGCGGCAGAGGGGGAATTGGCATGATGCCCAGAACTACATTTGGGAAACTTCTCTGGGACTGATATGCTGGGCAGACAGGACAGGGGATAGGCCACAAGTCTCATGTGAAAGTGGTGCAGGGGAAAAGTTCGGGAGGTACCACAGACATTATGTAGATGGACAGGCTCTATCAACTGATTGGATGCGGGGGAAGAGGGAACAGACTGACTTTCCAAAGGAGACTGAAAAGTGATTCAAATAAACGACTGGGTCACTGACAGGAATTGTGTGTTTTCTGTCTGGGTCCTTGCTGGGGTCCTCTCACAGGCAGTTTAGCTTTGAGGATAGCCTCAGTCAGTCTGCTTCTGTGAAACACTCAGGAGCAGAAATGGATGCCCACTCCTGCAGAGGCACCAATATCTCTGCCTGTTGGCTCCCTCTGCTGGCAGCTTTAAAGCACACATTTCTCAGACCCGGGGAATTATTTTGGAGTGGTTTCCTATCTGTTTCAGAATCTGGGGCAGACAGATGCATATGGTAAGCTACTCCATAATGGATGAGCCCCATTCTCAAACCAACCCTGTGTTCTCTCTGGTTTTTCCTGGCCTCTCCTTGTCAAAGTCCAGACTTTTCCTCCAAGCCACTTTCCAGCTAAATCTTAGCTAGCTTCCAGGGTAGGCAGTTCATAGATATCAAGTCCACAAAGGCAACCCACCCCAACAAAGCCAGGAAGAGTAAAGACCCTTACTGGGGAATTCTCCCAGCCTGTGATCCCTGCATCACCCCAAAGAGTCAACACACCTCTCTAAAACCAGGCGATTGACAGTCTCACTGGCCACTGGTGGCAGGTTCAAGGTTTCCTGTAGCATCGTTAACTTCTTTTTCAGACTCTTGGGGAAGGAAAGAGAAGAATGTGAGAGCAAGGCTGAGGCATCAAGCCCAGAGATATTATGTAGAGGACATGAGCAGTATGCATGAAAGATAGGTCCACTGGGAACAGAGCAAGCCCAACATCGGGCTCAGGAGGCCAAGCCAACCACACTTTAGAAACCCTTTCTGGTAGAGCCTCTTCTCTAGTGACTGAGGACCCCAGGGATGTAGGTAAAGGACAAACTATGAGGGAAGACCCACGGTGCTGTCTGCCCTCTGTAGACAAGACCAAAGAGAGCACCTTGACCTAGGAGGATGCAGGGAAGGAGCCTAGAATCACCATCACTGACTGATGCACAGGTTCCTGGGCAGAGATACCTCAGGCCCACTCTTGGAGGGCACACAAACCACCCCCTACTCCCATCAAGCCAGGGATGTCCCTCACCTTGATCTCCTTTTCAGCACTCTGTAAGTCCTTCTGGACCGATCTCAGTTCTAAGTTGGCCTGATTCAATTCAGAGTAGACTGCCTGCAACTACAAGAAAGTATAGGGAGTAAAGGACAAGTCAAGTGGTAGCCATGTACCCTGCCCCTACCTGCTGTTACTCAGTGCATGGTCAGGGGCGCCTAGGGTCCAGAAGAGACTGGGGGTATGGGAAGAGATCCCAGCCCTCTGAGGCTAGGCCTCAGTCTGGCAATGCACATCGGGAGCTGCACAGGAGCAAAGGCTGTTTCCTATATCCTGGAGCCCATTGATGCACCATGCCAGAAATAAAAGCACCTGTACTAAACTGAACCAGGTTCCAGAAACCCTTCTATTCTGGGCCTGGTATAAAAACAGGGCTCTGAAGCTGTCATATTTGAGGCCTGTGCTCTCCAGCCAGCTGAGAGGTACTCAGGAACCAGAAGATCAGAGAGGAGCATGAGTAAACACGTGCTGAGGGGATGCCTCTGTGATCTGCCGCCCCAAGTGGACAAGCCACATAGTCAGAGCCAATGCTCAGTAAGGATCAGTAGCAAGTCTCTATAAGCCATCCAACAGCTCCATGTAGTTAGTTGTGCCATCAGGTCTCATGGCTTTGCTTAGGAGACCTGAGTAAGCATACAAAAGGAGAACCACCTCTCCCTTCACCCTCTGTCCCGCTAAGTTACCTTGCTTTTGGAGGAAAACAAATCCTTCTTCAGCTTGTCAGTCAGCTCCCCTGAGGCCTTCCGTGCCTCTTTTAGATTCTCATATTCTCTGCAAAGTGGCCATGGAAAGAGATGCCAGAACAGAACACACTACAGACCAGACTGAGCTATAGCACTAACCTAACACACCACCCAACCCCTTACCTCATTCTCATTCCTACTTTGCCATCTGGGCCCAACAGGGGCCAGGAGGCACCATGAAGGATCCTGCACAGAATGCAAGGAGGTGACTTGGTTCCCTGCTTGTCCAACAGGCACTGGTGACTTGAGAGGGTGTGCCCCAGTCTCATTAGGGGGCCCCCTATACCACCTGGTCCTATAGGAGGCATCTTGGACCCCCTGTGCCTGTCAGTCAAGTGGTCCCCTTCTGCCAACCTCATACCCACAATAGTGAAGAACATGGGTAAAATTTCACCCAAGCTAGGCAGGATCAGTAACAGTGCTGATGGGAAACAGGCTCCAAATGTCATGACGGGGTGCAGAAAGCTGTGTCAATGCCATTAAAAACAACACTTATAATTCACACTAGATTCTCTCAACAACCTACAAGGCAGGTCTATTACTATATCCATTCAGGAAGCCAAGGGTCAGAGAGGCCAAGAAACTGACTCCAGGTCACACAGCTGGTAAGAGGTGGGAGTCAGTGCTCAAACTAAAGCAGCATGGCTCTAGAGCATGCCCTTTAACTCCATCTGCTTTACAAAAGATGGGGAGCAGCAGCAAGGCTAGGGCATTATGGCCTAGTTCCTGGGCTTATTGAGAGGGGCCAGATTACACACTTCTTAAGAGACACACAGTACACAGCCAGCTGCTCCACCGCTGATTGTCCCACACCCATGTCCCGGATCATCTCCTCCACTTCAGGCCGCTGGCTCTGGAGAAGGAGCTCAATTCTGAAAAACATAACCAGCCCACAGCATTTGAAATCTGGAGGCTGTTGGGTAGGTACCCAGTGTAGCTCTGTCTTTGCTGCCGTTGCTATAGTAACAGTCTAGTCTGCTAGGATGCTTTAGCAGGTGGGTGTGCCCAAGGAAAAGCCCCACAGCAGAGCTAAGCATAGCTCCAAGGGATGCTGCTGAGAAAGATGAGGTACTAACAGAGGGCCATGAGGTCAGGGATTTCCCAGAGGGAGGTTCCTGGATGGAAAGACCACAGGTCATCTGGCCACAGGCAACAGATACAGGGAGGAGTATGACAAGGGCCCCCATGGAAAGTGGAAGAGTCCATAGCAGCTAAGCAAGAAGACTTGCGCCCATACCCAGCTGGCCTGAGCCCTCCATGGCCTATGGAGATTTGCGCCACAGAGGTGACCCAGTCCCACTCCCCACGGCAGCCCTGAGAGCTATACAACTTGCGGGCCTTGGGTACAAAGGAACAGTGCAGGACCCAGCTCCAAACTCACTTCTCCATGGTCTTCATCTTGCTCCTGAGTCGGCGGGCCTCCTTCCGTGCTTGTTTGGTCTCATCCTGTTGCTGCTCCAAATACTTCATCTGCTTCTGAAGAGCAAATACATCCATACTTGTTGCTTGGAGGCTCTCAGGAGCCATGGCTAAAGTCACTGCAAAAACTCCACTCTACAACTGTCTGTACCTTAGCTCTTGAAAACGTTGATAACCACATCTCCAAACCCCAGGAGGTAAGGCTCCTTGGGCCCCACTCTGGCTTGTGCTTTTTCTGCTAAGAGGCTCTAGACCAGCTGTTTCCTTATCTCCCTGACTGCTTCCTCCTGAGATATATCTTACCATAGGTACAGCCCACTGCCAGTATTTACAGGCCCACTGTGGGCTACCAAGGTCCAGTGGTCTGGGCTTCATAGTACAGGTTGTTCAGGCAGCTGAAGAAGTTCAGAGCATAAACCCAGACCTCATCATCCACCATCAGACCTAAGAAGAGTTGGCAGGATAGGAGAGCTGAGCCAGGGCAGCTGGCAATGCTACCTTCAGCACAAGACCACTCCATCTCTGACCTAAGAATGCCATCAGAGACTCCTGCTTTGCAACCAGGTGCTAGTTTGCTCTCTCCCACCATCCAGGCCATTTGATCCAACAGGAACAGAGACAATGAATATCCTGGGGCCTTGTCTGTCCACAAGGATGGTTCCCTTTCCCTTTCAAATGGCATCCAGCAAGGACTGCTCTTGCCTACAAGGCCAGAATATCAATCATGGGTTCAGATCAATCGCCTCATGCCCCTTGGAGAGCAAGAGGCTCACCAACCCAGGCTGATATAAAATTCATCTGGGTCTAGGGCTGTTTGCTCTGCAGTCTTTGATCTGCTCGGTCAGCTCAGCATGGCTGACTTCAAAAGCGCTTGCTTCTCCCTGGGATGCTGTTTGATCTGGCTCTGGAGAGCAGCCCAGCCAAGGACTAGAGTGCTAACAGAAGGTTCTTCAGGCTGGCCTCATCAGTGGCATACGAACCACTTTTGGAAACATGGCCCAGCCTCACCGAGGTCTTAGTTGAACAACCCCTCTGTGAAGTGCTGGCAGGGCCTCGCTTCTCCAGACGACCTAGTGCAAAACCCATGAGCACAGCAAGTACGGTCATTTTCTTATAGACTAGATGAGTATAGTATGGGAGGGCCTGGGAAAGAAGTAATTTGCTTCCATTTTATAACTGTGTAATTATTGACTGAGGTAGAACCAGAAGATAAGCCCAAAATGGTGAGTCCAGGACCAGGACTATATCTCCCCATCAACTCTGCCCACAAGACTAGGGACCTACTTTGAGTGTGGAGCATAGCATCTCAGCCTTGCCTAAGGCCTGCTGCAGAGATTCCACAGTGGCGTTGCGTTCTTCCAGCGTGTCCCGCAGAGTGTCGATGATAACCTGGCTGTCCCGTTTCTCCTTCTCTGGAACAAGGATAAAATGCGCGCAGGGCGGGGCG
>NW_007250724.1:476924-489355 GCF_000164805.1 Carlito syrichta
TCCCACTGGGCCCTGGACTGGAGAGAGCCAGGTGAGAAACAAGGCTCATGTCAAGAAAGTATGGTAGCTTGCTTCTCTCTTTGGCATGTACAAAACCAGTAAAGCCAAACCAGAGCCTTCATTCAAAGATAAGCCCTCTTTGTACTACTTGAACTACTTAGGTAAAGATTTTGCTGTTCTCCCCTACTCTGGGCTCTAGCTAGTTCATCATCTCAGAACTCAAGCAGGTTCTAGTCAAACTCAGCAGCTGAGACCTCTCCTGAAGATACTCTGTCCCATCAGACAGCACCCTTCTAGCCTGGGTCCTGGGCAAAAAGCTGCAGTCAGAAAGAAGAGGTTCACTTGGTCTAAGTGGACAGCATCAGTCACCTCCCTGGCCTTTCATTTTCTGCCAGTCATAAGAGCTAGAAGGACTCTTAGATATACAAAGCAGAGAGAGCCCCTGGTTCTACCAAAAAGTTAGAGGTCTTCCTCCTAGGGCCCCTCCCTCCAGCATCCAAGTCAGGAGCTTCCCAGGGTCCCTACTACTTGCTAGCTTACCTTTCTGGGAAAGCTGGGCTCTGACATTGTCCAGTTCATTCTGCAAGGCAATATCCACAATAAATAGTAGAAAAGCATCATAGCTGACTTTCAAGTGGCCTCCCCTAAAGCCATGGGGAGTCCCAGGATTGGACAATGAGGCCTATAGATCCAGGGAAGCTGTGTACCTCAAGGTCAACCTAAGCCAACAATGGAGAGATAAGTATTTATATACTTTTTTGAAAAGTAGGTAAGATGGAGAAAAATAACCTCAGGAGCAAGGTCCCAGGCAGCGAAAGAGACAAAATAGTGGGAAAGGAAATAAAGTTGGGCTCATGTGGTCAGTCTGAAAAGCAGAGGCTTCCAACTCTTCCTTGGCCTCATTCTCTGTGCTGGCTTTATTCTCTCTGGGCATTAGCTGCACTTACCAGGGACACTGAACAGGAATAGGCAAGGAACTTGGGCCACTTCTCTCCACCCTGGGTCCTCTTGCTTCATAGTCTTCCTCGCTCTAAGCTGGCTCTGTGTACCACAAACCTTCCAGCCCCAGAATTCAATAGAGGCAGGTAAGCCAGGACAGCTTTATACTCCTGGATGAACTCTCTTGTGTGCTAGGTTCTAACTAGACTGTTGTGAGGGTCAAGTGAGACTTTCTCAAAGCCCTTGCACATGTTCCAGAGCCGTACCACAGAATCACTGAAAGGCTAGGGCAGAACTGAACCCAGTTCTCTTTCAGGAGTCCAGAGAATTCAACATCCCTAAGGGCAAAAGAGTTGCCTATTCCAGGAAAACCAAGGTTTTACAGAATCAAATCATTTGATAAAGGGTCCATGGGAGTAGTTGGATGAAATCCAGGCAAATCTTACTCTAGATCACCCTTCTAAGGTCAATAAAAGTCTCAGAATTTCACGTGACCAATACTAAGGTCCAAGCCCAGTTGGTGGACAAGCCCCTGATGTCAGACTCTCCATCCAGGATACTGGTGACAGGAGCTTCCAGTGACTGAACAGCAGGGAGTGAAAGTGATGAGCAGTGAAGGACATGAAGGGGCTGCCTGAGAACGGATACCAGCCTCAGACTGCAGTACCACTGCCCATAGTCCCCTGGCTCCTTCCATACCCCAGCAGATGCTTCCAAGCCCTTGCTCCAAACTACTCAAGGTGTTGCCTCCCAGTCTCACAGACCTGGTTTTGAAAGCCGAAAAAAAGTGAAGCTGCCTTTGTTGCTTTCATCACAGGAAGGACACCACTTAAAACTGGGAGCAGTTACCATGACGATGAACATGATGGCTCTAAGCACAAAAGCTGCATGTTCCTGAAACAGTGAGGTTCCAAGGGCATGATACCCTGAGGCCAAAGGCAAATGAACTCTGATCTGACAGATGCCCAGCAAATTAGCCCTTAGGGTTCAGGGATAATTTGTGAACCCCAACCCAACTTCCTCAAGAGCTTTCTGCTAATCCTCATGCACAAAGAAAGCTACATTTTAGCTCTGGAAGGGAAGCAGTAGAGGACCTAGTCCTTCTTCTCTGTAGTGTGTGTTTCCACCTGGACTGCAAATCTTGATTCCAGGGGTTCTGCCCCCTATTCTTGGTCTGGGGATGGCCTAGGTATCTGACTTTATACCAAGCTTCCCCGGCAATTTTGAGGCACAGGCCTGAGTCTGACTAGGAAGTGGAAGAGTTTTCTAATCTGTCACTAACTGTTCCAGCAGCAAAGTAGGCTTGGAAGGATGGTTATAGAACCTTCAAAAAGCAAGGGAATCTCAGCAGAGGTGTTCTTTCCTTTAGATGGAGTTGTCCTGAAATCCCAAGGGGAGGGTTCACAGTCAAGCAGCCCTTTTCTTCCCTTAAAGTGTATTTCTCCAATGACTGTGTCTTATCCAACTGTCCCCTGCTCTCTCTGTCCCTGTCTTGAAATTTCTACCAGTTTCCTATCTCTATGCTCTAAGCATCCCTCTCGTGTGGGAGTAGAAAGTGAATTCCCAGGCTGAGCACATGGTTTATGACTGTAATCCCAGTACTCAGGGAGTTTAAGGCAGAAGCATCAGCTAAGGTCAGGAGTTTGAGACCAGCCTGGGCAACATAGCAAGACCTTGTTTTTACAAAAAAAATGTAAAATTAGGCAGGCATAGTGGCATATACCTATAGTCCTAGTTACTCAGGAGGATGAGACGGGAGGATGACTTGGGCTCAAGAGTTCAAGGTTACAGTGAGCTATGATCAAACCACTGTACTATAGCCTAGGTGACAGAGCAAGACCTGCCTCTTAAAAAAAAAAAAAAAAAGTGAAGCCCCATAGGGCTCATATAAATTCTAGGTACCTTTAATAATTCTGCATCCAAGACATTTTCCTCCTCCTGGGAAAGGTCAAAGAAGAGCTTATTGATAATGCTTCTTTTGCCAACCTGGATGGAAGAACAAGACAGAGTACAACTGTGTAGCTGGGTCATAGGTAAGGACAAGGGGTTGTACAAGAGTCTAACTGCCTAACATTCATACCAGGCCTGTTTTCAAGTCTAACCTTTCAAAGTACATCCTTTGGAGACAGAAGGATGCACTTGTGTGTAGAAAGCAAACTTCCAGGCTAGGCATAGGACTCCACCCTTGCAGATAACCAATGCTGGGGCTGCTGGTTTGGTGACTGCTGGTCATGTTACTGCAGATGCAGAACCATGTGGCAAGTGCTCAAAAGACACTCCAACTCTAGGTGCTGGGGCACTGAGGAAAAAGGCAGTAAAGAAGGCCAAATCTACCCAAGTGGAAACTGGCCCAGGGGCCAAGTGCAGTGTCTCATACCTGTAATTACTGTAATTTGGAGAGCCAAGGCAGGAGGATCACTTGAGCCCAGAAGTTTGAGACCAGCCTGGGCAATGTAATAAGACTTTGTCTCTACAAAAAAAAAATTAGTCAGGTATGGTGGTGCACACCTGCAGTCCCAGCTACTAGGGAGGCTGAACTGGAAGGATTACCTGAGCCCAGGAGATTGAGGTTGTGGTGAGCCATGTTCATGCCATTGCACACCAACCTGAGCAACAGAGCGTGACCTCTACTTCAAGAAAAAGAAAAAAAAAGGCCAGGCATGGTGGCTCACACCTATAATCACAGCACTTTGGGAGGCCAAGGTGGGAGGATTGCTTGAGCCCAGGAGTTTGAAACCAGCCTAGACAACATGGCAAGACTTCATCTCAGCCGGGCTCAGTGGCTCAGCCTGTAATCCCACGCCTTTGGGAGGCTGAGATGAGTGGATTGCTTGAGCCCGTGGGTTCAAGACCCGCCTGGGCAGGCGAGACCTCATCTCTACAAAAAAAATCAAAAAAAAAAATTAGCCAGGCATGGTAGTGCGCGCCTGTAGTTCCAGCTACTTGGAAGGCTGAGGCGGAAGGATCGCCGGAGTCCAGCAGATCGAGGCTGCGGTGGCCGGGAGCGACCACTGCACTCCAGTCTGGACGACAGAGTGAGACTCCAACTCAAAAAAAAAAAAAAAAGACTTCATCTCTACATACATACATAAGCCAAGTGTGGTGGTGTGTGCCTGTAGTCCCAATTACTCGGGAGGCTGAGGCGGAAGGATCGCTTAAGTCAAGGCTTCAGTGAGTTGTGATTGCACCACTGCACTCCACACTGGGTGACAGAGTGAGACCATAACTCGAAAGGAAAAAAGAAAATAGAGAAGAGAAAAAACTAGACCAGGCAACAAGTCCATCTGCCAGCTACCTGTGATATAAACAGGCCTCTCAAGCAACTGAAGGACACAAGTGAGGCTCAACTAGCCTTAAACCAGGACCAAGTTCAGAGATCTTTCCACATCCCTGCTCCCTGGTAAGGAGAAGATGTCTTCAGATGAGGTAGTCTCACCCCAACACCCTCACCTGAATTCGGCACTGTGGGCAGGTCCGACTTGGTGCTGTCTCAAACCACTGAATTAGACTGGAATGAAAAGCAGAATAACAGATTGATGAGCCCTGCCTTGGTTCAGGACATAAGCTAGTCAGTCACTTTGACCACAACAGGGTCTGCTCTGCTTCTCCTCAACCCGATGCCTGTCCAAATAGGGGAGCCCTACAGGCAGTTATAGCACCTCCCACAAGGCCTGACTGGTACTTAGCATGCAGACCAACTGGCCCTTTTGTTAGCCCTGTTGGCTTGGCAAGAAGGCTGTCCTTCTGGTAACCGTCTAGGCTTTGACTTGGATAAGGAGAGGTGACAGTCAAAGCCCAGGGTCGCTGGGTTCGGTGGCTCAGCCTGCAATCCCAGCACTTTGGGAGGCTGAGGTGAGTGGATTGCCTGAGCCCGCGGGTTCGAGATCTGCCTGGGCAACTTGGCAAGACCTCATCTCTACAATAAATCAAAAATTAGCCGGGCATGGTAGTGCGCAGCTGTAGTTCTAGCTACTTGGAAGGCTGAGGTGGAAGGATCGCCAGAGCCCAGCAGGTCGAGGCTGTGGTGGCCGGGAGCATGCCACTGCACTCCAGTCTCGGTGACAGAGTGAGACTCCAACTCCAAAAAAAAAAAAAAAAAAGCCCAGGGTCCCTCAAAGATAGGTACTCTGAGCCGGGCTCGGTGGCTCAGTCTGTAATCCCGTGCTTTGGGAGGCTGAGGTAAGTGGATTTGCCTGAGCCCACGGGTTCGAGACCTGCCTGGGCAACTTGGTGAGACCTCATCTCTACAATAAATCAAAAAATTAGCCGGGCGTGGTAGCACGCGCCTGTAGTTCCAGCTACTTGGAAGGCTGAGGCTGAAGGATTGCCGGAGTCCAGCAGGTCAAGGCTGCAGTGGCCGGGAGCGGCCACTGCACTCCAGTCTGGGCAACAGAGTGAGACTCCAACTCAAAAAAAAAAAGATAGGCACTCTGATAACACCTCCACTTCAAGCTGGAACCAAAAAAGCTACACTTCCAAGGTAAGGGACAAGTAGAAATAAAACTAAGTAGCAGTAAAAGCAAAACACAGCCCACTTTCAAATCATTTATCTAGGTGGTATGACAAAGCTGAAGTCTTAAATTTTAATTAAGGTAGTTTTCTACCTCACCCACAGGGACCAGGGGAAAACAAAGTTTTCTCTGGAAGATGATACCATCATGCTAGACCTCAAATATCCCTATAAATAATTTCTTAAATATCATATACAACATATAATCAAGGCTAATCAGATATAATGGAATACTACACAGCAAGGAGAATGAGTCTACAACTAAGAACAATATTGTGGATGAGTCACAAAAACATAATATTGAGGAAGAGAAGCCAGATATAAAAAGGTATATTCTGTATTATTTCACGTACATAAAGAAAAAAGTAAGCAAAATTCATCTATGCTCTCAAAGTCAAGCCAGTAGTTATCTTTATGTGAGGTAGGAAAAGAGGAGTTGGTAATGGTACTTAGAAAGGCACGTAGGGGCCAGGCTCGGTGACTCAGCCTGTAATCCCTGCACTTTGGGAGACCAAGGCAAGTGGATTGCCTGAGCCTGTGGGTTCGAGACCCACCTGGGCAACTTGGGGAAACCTTATCTCTACAATAAATAAAAAATTAGCCAGGTGTGGTAGCGCACACCTGTAGTTCTAGCTCCTTGGAAGGCTGAGGTGGAAGGATCGCCGGAGCCCAGCAGGTCAAGGCTGCGGTAGCCAGGAGCGTGCCACTGCACTCCAGTCTGGGTGACAGAGTGAGACTCCAACTCAAAAAAAAAAAAGGAAGACCATGTAGTGTTTCTAGAGCTGACAATATCCTGTTTCTTGATCTGAATTTTGGCTGCATGAGTGTGCTCAATTTGTGAAAATTCTGCAAGTCATATACTCCTTATATGTCTATTTTTCTGTAACTGTATTATACTTCAATAAAAAATTATTTAAAGGTAAATGGGCACACAAGGAAAAGAAGCACCGTGATCATGACCACAAATTGGAATTGTCACAGACCAAACACATTATGCTAAAGACATAAAAATCAAGCTTGAAAATATCAGTAGAGAAATGAAAAAATGACTTAGTAGGATTTAAAAAGAACCACATTATGCTAAAGAAATAAAAATCAAACTTGAAAATATCAGTAGAGGCTGGGCACGGTGGCTCAAATCTGTAATCCCGCGCTTTGGGAGGCTGAGGTGAGTGAATTGCCTGAGCCCACGGATTCGAGACCTGCCTGGGCAACTTGGCGAGACCTCATCTCTACAATAAATTAAAAAAAAAAAAAAAACTAGCCAGGTGTGGTAGCGCGTGCCTGTAGTTCCAGCTACTTGGAAGGCTGGGGTGGAAGGATCACTGGAGCCCAGCAGGTCGAGGCTGCGGTGGCCGGAAGCGTGCCACTGCACTCCGGTCTGGGCGACGGAGTGAGATTCCAACTCAAAAAAAAAAAAAAAAGAAAAAGAAAAATAGGCCAGGCACAGTGGCTTATGCCTGTAATCACAGCACTTCGGAAGGTGGAGTATGGTGGTGAATGCCTGTGGTTCCACCTACTTGGAAGGCTGAGGCAGAAGGATTGCCTGAGCCCAGCAGACCAAGGTTACAGTGGCCATGAGCATGCCACTGCACTCCAGCCTGGGTGACACAGTGAGACTATGACTCAAAAAAAAGAAAAAGAAATTCTGAGAAGGTCTAGCATACACATAATTGGGAGTTCCAAAAAGAAAATGGTACATAGAATAATGTCACTACCACCAAAAAAAATAATAATAATAAATAAATCCATGCCCTAATCCCTAACACCTTACATGACAAGAGGAATTTTGCAGATGTGATTAAATTAAGGGTCTTGAGATGGGAAGATTATCACAAGGGTTCTTTTAAGAGTGAGACAGGGCCAGGGCAGTGGCTCACACCTATAATCCCAGCACTTTGGGAAGCAGAGGTAAGAGATTGCCTGAATCCACAGGTTCAGGTTCGGGTTCGAGACCAATCAGGGAAACTAGATGAGACTTCATCTCTACAATTAAAAAAAAAAAAAAAAAAAGTGAGACAGGAGTGTCAGAGCCATGTAGAGATATTTGAAGGTGTAATTTTCCCCATGAGCCAAGGAAGGCACAGCCTTACTGACACCTTGATTTTAACCCAGTAAGACCTGTTTTGGATATTTGACCTTCAGAATGAAAAGTTAATAAGTCTGTATTGTTTTAAGCCATTTAGTGGTAATTTATTATAGCAAAAATGGGAAACTAATATAGAAAGAAAAGAGTTAATGGATTAGAAGAATTATTATGAAGAGATAATGGTTGATGATTTTCCAGAACTGATGAATGAAATTGTTCCATAAGTTAATAACTCGAATGAATATCAAGCAGAATAAACAAAAAGAAATTCACACTGGATACACGATAGTGAAACTGTAGAAAACTTAAGTCAGAGAAAACTCTAAAGGCAACAAGAATGGGAGGGTATGTTCTAAAAGTATGTTTAAAAGAGTAAGCAACAAATTAAAATCTGACTTCAATAGCTACAACAGGATGGGCTCAGTGGCTCAGCCTGTAATCCCAGTACTTTGGGAGGCCAAGGTGTGTGGATTGCCTGAGCCCGCAGTTCGAGACCAGCCTAGGCAACTTGGTGAGACCTTGTCTCTACAATAAATAAAAAATTAGCCGGGCATGGTAGCACGCACCTGTAGTTCCAGCTACTTGGAAGGCTGAGGTGGAAGGAAGGATCGCCAGAGCCCAGCAGGTCGATGCTGGGGTGGCCGTGAGCATGCCATTGCACTCTGGCCTGGGCGACGAAATAAAACTCCAACTAAAAAAAAAAAATAGCTACAACAGAAACTAAAAGTCAGATGAAAAAAGATATTCCATGCAAACAGTTGCCAAAAGAAAGCTGAAGTGGCTATACTAGCAGCAGACAAAATAGAATTTAAATCACACAACACACACTTTAAGTTAAAAAAAAAAAAGCTACAAGAGGCCGGGCAAGGTGGCTCATGCTTATAATCCCAGCACTTTGGGAGGCTGAGGTGAGAGGATTGCCTGAGACCAGGGGCTCAAGACCAACCTGGGTACATTGGCGAGACTTCATCTCTACAATAAATCAAAAAATTAGCCGGGTGTGGTGGTATGTGCCTGTAGTTCCAGCTACTTGGAAAGCTGTGATGGAAGGATCATCTGAACCCAGCAGGCTGAAGCTGTGGTGGCCGTGAGTGTGCCACTGCACTCCAGCCTGGGTGACAGAGTGAGATTCTAATTAAAAAAAAAAACTGTGAAGGACATTATACATTGACAAAAAGTTCAATCTTATAAGAAGAAAATTATAAATATATGCACACCAACAACAGAGCCCAAAAACATAGAAAGGAAAGTTTGACAGAACTGAAAGGAGAAATATTTCTACAATATGAGTTGGAGATAACAATACTTCACACTTTCAATAGATGGAACAACCAGACAGATGATCAATAAGTATATAGAGGACTTGAATAACACTATGAACCAACTAGACCAAACAGACATATACAGAACACTCCACTCAAGAGCAGCAGAATACATGGAATATTCTCCAGGATAGATCATATGTTGGGCCATAAAACAATTTTTAATAAATTTTTAAAAATTGAAATCATACAAAGTATATTTTCAGATCACATTAGAATAAAACTAAAAATCAGTAACAGAAGGAAAACTAAAAAATTAATAAATATGTGAAAATTAAACAACACACCTTTTTAGAGGTTTGTTTTGTTTTGTTTTGAATTGGACTCTTACTCCATCACCCAGGCTGGAGTGCAGTGACACACTCATGGCCACTCCAGTGTCAGCCTGCTGGACTCCGGCGATCCTTTCGCCTCAGCCTTCCAAGCGGCCAAAACTACAGATACAAGCTACCACACCCGGCTAATTTTTTAATTTATTTGTAGAGACACGGTCTTGCCAAGTGACCTAGGCAGTCCTCTCCCTAGTTGGCCTCCCAAAGTGCTGGGATTGCAGGCTTGAGCCACTGTACCTGGCCACACCCCTTTTTTTTCAAAGGCTACTCAAGTGAAGAGTGGAAAAGGAACAAAGAAAACTGTAACTGGTTGTGATCAGTTCATTGCAAACAGCACTGCACTCAGAGCAGCCACAACACACTCTTAAACAATCAATGGGCTGTGCACAGTGGCTCACACCTATAATCTCAACACTTTGGGAGGCAAAAGTAGAAAGATCAGTTGGGCCTAGGAGATAGAGATTAGTTAGGGCAACATGGCAAGACCCTGTTTCTACAAAAAAAAAAAAAAACTGTGCGGGCTCGGTGGCTGAGCCTGTAATCCCAGCACTTTGGGAGGCCGAGGCAAGTGGATTGCCTGAGCCCATGGGTTCGAGACCCACCTGGGCAACTTGGAGAGACCTCATCTCTACAATAAATCAAAAAATCAGCCAGGCGTGGTAGCGCATGCCTGTAATTCCGGCTACTCAGAAGGCTGAGGCGGAAGGATTGCCAGAGCCCAGCAGGTCGAGGCTGCAATGGTCAGGGGCAGCCACTGCACTCCAGTCTGGGCAACAGAGTGAGACTCCAACTCAAAAAAAAAAAAAAGAATACAAAATGGTACAGCCACTGTGAAAAAGGTAAGGCAGTTTTTTCTTCAAAAAGTTAAACATAGAGTTATCCTATGATCCAGCAATACCATTTCTGGGTATACCCAAAAGAATTCAAAGCAGGAACTCAGATATCTGTACACCAGTGTTTACAGCGGCATTATTTACAACAGCCAAAAGATAGAAACAACCCAAATGTCCATCAGTGAATAAACAAAATGTGGTATATGCATACAATAGAAGATTATTCAACTTTAAAAAGAAATTCTAACATAAGTTACAACCAATCTGGATGAATCTTGAGCACATGCTAAATGAAATAAGCCAGTCACAAAAAGACAAATATTGTGTGATTTCACATATATGAGGTACCTAGAATATTCAAGTTCATAAAGACAGAAAGTAGAACAGTATTGCTGGGATCTGTGGCAGGGAATAATGGAGAGTTACTATTTAATAGGTACAGGGTTACAGTTTGGGAAGATGAAAGTTCTTAAAAATAGTAGTGATGGTGGCAAACAATGTAAATATACTTAATGCCTCTAAACTGTTCATTTAAATATCATTGCTGAGCGTAGTGGCTGACACCTATAATCCCAGTACCAAAGTGGAGGCCAAGGTGAGAGGATCACTTGAGGCCAGGAGTTTGAGAACAACCTGGACAACAAATGGAAACTCTAGCTCTACAAAAAAAAAAAATTAATAGCCGGGCTTGGTGGCTCAGCCTGTAATCCTGCGCCTTGGGAGTCCGAGGGTTCGAGACCCGCCTGGGCAACTTGGTGAGACCTCATCTCTACAATAAATCAAAAAAATTACCCGGGCGTGGTAGCGTGCACCTGTAGTTCCAGCTACTTGGAAGGCTGAGGCGGAAAAATTGTCGGAGCCCAGCAGGTCGAAGCTGCGGTGGTCGTGAGTGTGCCACTGCACTCCAATCTGGGCGACAGAGTGAGACTCCAACTCAAAAAAAAAAAATTATCAAAATGGTAATATATTTACCATAATTTTTTAAAAACCCAAGCCAGGTGGCTCACACCTGTAATCCCAGTACTTTGGGAGGCAGAGGTGAGAGGACTGCCTGAGTCTACACACAGGTTTGAGACCAGCCTGGGTAACTTGGTAAAACCTCATCTCTACAATAAATAAAAAAATTAGCCAGGTGTGGTGGTGCACGCCTGTAGTTACAGCTACTTGGAAGGCTGAGGTGCAAGGATCACCTGAGCCCAGCAGGTTAAGGCTGCAGTGGTTGTGAGTGTGCCACTGCACTCCAACCTGGGTGACAGAGTGAGATTCCGACTCAAAAACAAAAAAACAAAAAAAACCCAGCAAGATACTACTTCATACCTACTATTATTTAAAAGATGGAAAAATGACAAGTGTCAAGAACATAGAGAAATTGGAACCCTCACATATTTTTTGATGGGAATTTAAAATGGTGCAGCTGCTGTGTTAAACAGTATGGCAGTGCCTCAAAAAGTTAAATGCAGAATTACCATATGTTCCATCAATTCCATCCCTAGGTACATTTCCAAAGAATTGAAAGCAGGGACTCAAAAAATATTTGTACATACAATGTCCATTGTAACATTATTCACAGCAGACAAAATAGGTAAACAATTCAAGGTCTATCAACAGATGAATAGATCAATAAAATGTGGTGTCTCTATACATACAATTAAATAGTAGCCATAGCTGGGCTCGGTGGCTCAGCCTGTAATCCCGCACCTTTGGGAGGCTGAGGTGAGTGGATTGCCTGAGCCTGCGGGTTCGAGACCCACCTGGGCAGCGAGACCTCATCTCTACAATAAATAAAAAAATCAGCCGGGTGTGGTAGTGCATGCCTGTAATTCCGGCTACTTGGAAGGCTGAGGTGGTAGGATCGCCAGAGCCCAGCAGGTCGAGGCTGCGGTGGCCAGGAGCGGCCACTGCACTCCAGTCTGGGCGACAGAGTGAGACTCCAACTCAAAAAAACAAAAAAAAATAAAACAAAAAAATAGTAGCCATAAAAAAAGAATAAAATTTGGATACATGCAACGTCATGGATCAACCTTGAAAACATGCAAAGTGAAATAAACCAGACTTAAAAAGACAAATATTGGATCATTCTATTTATATAAGGTACTTAGATGGGAAAATTCATAGAGACAGAAGGTAAAATAAAGGATCCCAGGGGCTATAGAGAGAGAGGAATGGAGAGTTATTGTTTAATGGGTAGTGTTTCTGTTCGAGGTGATGGAAAAGTCCTGAAAATAGTGCTGATGATTATATAACATTGTAAATATCCTTAACGCCACTGAATTCTACACTTAAAAATGGTTAAAATACCCGGGCTCTGTGGCTCAGCCTATAATCTCGCGCCTTTGGGAGGCTGAAGTGAGTGAATTGCCTGAGCCCACGGGTTCAAGACCCGCCTGGGCAACTTGGTGAGACCTC
>NW_007250724.1:489400-498157 GCF_000164805.1 Carlito syrichta
GCAGGTCGAGGCTGCGGTGGCCGGGAGCGGCCACTGCACTCCAGTCTGGGCGACAGAGTGAGACTCCAACTCAAAAAAAAAAAAGGTTAAAATGATAAATTTTACGTTATTTATATTTTATTACAATAAAAACAAATAGATAGTTAAAAAAGAAAAAGTTAAAATCATAAATTTTATGTTATCTATATTTTACTATAATAAGAAAAAAAGGCAGCCATGTTCAGTGGCACATGCCTGTAGTCCCAACTGTTTAGAAAGCTGAAGAAAGGCCAGGCGTGATGGATCAAGCCTGTAATCCCAGTACTTTGGGAGTGAGGCAAGAGGATTGCCTGAGCCCGCGGGTTCAAGACCAGCTTGGGCAACATGGTGAGACCTCATTTCTACAATAAATCAAAAAATTAGCCAGGTGAGGTGTGATAGCGTGCGCCTGTAGTTCCAGCTACTTGGAAAGCTGAGGTGGAAGGATTGCCTGAGCCCAGCAGGTAGAGACGGCGGTGGCCAGGGGCGTGTCACTGTATTCCATCCTGGGCAACAGAGTGAGACTCTTAACTCAAAAAAAAAGGAAAGCTGAGGAAGATTGCTTGAGCCCAGGAGTTTGTGATCAACCTGGGCAACATAACAAGACTCTGTCTCTTGGGGGAAAAAACGAAAAATGTGGGAGCAGAAGGCCCATTCTGAATAAATAATAGTATTGAATCATAACCCAAAGGTTATTATCATTAGAGATAAGTCATGCTGTCATGTATCTCCTGATAAGATGTGATGAGGGTCTCTCACTTCTGTGATAGTCTTCCCAGAAACCTATAATCCCACTCTAATCATGAGAAAACACCAGACAAACCCAAATTAAGGGACATTTTACACTTTTGACTCCTCAAAAGTGTCAAAGCCATTAAAAAAATAAGGAAAGCCGGGCTCGGTGGCTCAGCCTGTAATCCCGCACCTTTGGGAGGCTGAGGTGAGTGGATTGCCTGAGCCCGCGGGTTCGAGACCCACCTGGGCAGCGAGACCTCATCTCTACAATAAATCAAAAAGTCAGCTGGGCGTGGTAGCGCATGCTTGTAATTCCGGCTACTCAGAAGGCTGAGGCAGAAGAATCGCCGGAGCCCAGCAGGTGAGGCTGCGGTGGCCGGGAGCAGCCACTGCCCTCCAGTCTGGGCGACAGAGTGAGGCTTCAACTCAAAAAAAAAAAAAAATTAAGGAAAGAGAGAGACTGTCACAAACCAGAGGAGACTAAGGAAACATGATGACTAAACACAGTGTGGTAACCTGAATTGGAACCTGGAACAGAAAAAAGAACATTGGTGAAAAAACTGATGAACTCCAAATAAACTCTATAGTTTATTTAATAGTATTGTACCAATGTTAACTTCTTAGTTTTGACAAATATACCATGATTATGAAAGATGTCAACATTGGGGAAGTTGTGTAAAGGGTATTGATAACTCTCTGTACCATCTCTGCAACTAGACTGTGAATCAACAATTATTCCAGCCAGGCGCGGTGGCTCAAGCCTATAATCCCAGCACTTTGGAAGGCAGAGGCGAGAGGATTGCCTGAGTTCTGGGTTTCGAGGCCAGCCTGAGCAACGTGGCGAGACCTCATCTCAACAATAAATCAAAAAATTAGCCGGGCATGGTGGCACATGCCTGTGGTTCTAGCTACTTGGAAGGCTGAGGTGGAAGATCACTTGAGCCCAGCAGGTCGAAGCTGCAGTGGCTGTGAGCATGCCACTGCACTACAGCCTGGGTGACAAGAGTGAGACTCTGACTCAAAGAAAAAATAAAAAATTGTTCCAAACAAAAAGTGTATTTAAAAATAATAGGGCCAGGCATGGTGGCTCATGCCTATAATCCCAGCACTTTGGGAGGCTGAGGTGAGAGGATTGCCTGAGACCATGAATTCAAGATCAGCCTGGACAACTTGGCAATACCTCGCCTCTTCAATAAATCAAAAAATTAGCCAGGTGTGGTGGTATGTGCCTGTAATTCCAGCTACTTGGAAGGCTGAGGTGGAAGGATTACCTGAGCCCAGCAGGTTGAGGCTGTGGTGGCTGTGTACGTGCCACTGCACTCCAGCCTGTGTGACAGAGTGAGACTTCAACTCAATAATAATAATAATAACAACAACAACAGCAATAATAATAATAGAAGCCGGGTATGGTGGCTCACTCCTATAATCCCAGTACTGTGGTAGGCTAAGGTGAGAAGATTGCCTGAGCCCAGGGGTTGGAGATCAGCCTGGGCAACTTGGCAAGACCTTGTCTCTACAATGAATCAAAAAATTAGCCAGGCATGGTGATACATGCCTATATAGTTCCAGCTACTTGGAAGGCTGAGGAGGAAGGATCACCTGAGCCCAGCAGGTTGAGGATGCGGTGGCCATGATTATTCCACTGCACCAGCCCGGGCAACAGTGAGACTCCAACTCACAAATAAATTTAATTTAATAGCCGGGCTCGGTGGCTCAGTCTGTAATCCCAGTACTTTGGGAGGCTGAGGTGAGTAGATTGCCTGAGCCCGCGGGTTCGTGACCTGCCTGGGCAACTTGGTGAAACCTCATCTCTACAATAAAATAAAATAAAAAATTAGCTGGGCGTGGTAGTGCACGCCTGTAGTTCCAGCTACTTGGAAGGCTGAGGGGGAAGGATTGCCGGAGTCCAGCAAGTCGAGGCTGCAGTGGCCGGGAGCGGCCACTGCACTCCAGTCTGGGTGACAGAGTGAGACTCCAACTCAAAAAAAAAAAAAATTTTAATTTAATTTAATGTAAACTTAAATACATAGAATTGGTGCTGTGTCGTAGCTTACACCCGTAATCCCAGCACTTTGGGAAGTCAAGGCAGGAGGACAGCTTGAGCCCAGGAGTTTGAGACCAGCCTAGGCAACATAGTGAGATCTCATCTCTACAAAAAAAATTTTAAAATAGGCTAGGTGTGGTGGTACAAGCCTGTAGTCCCAGCTACTTGGGAGGCTGATGTGGAAAGATCGTTTGCACCCAGGAATGTGAGGCTATGTTGTGCTGTGATTGTGCCACTGCACTCCAGACTGGGCGACAGAGTGAGACCCTGACTCCGAAAAAAAAAATATAGAATTAAAACATTCAGTAACAATAACATAGAAGTGAAGAGAGGGTGTTAGTATTCTAAGTTCTTTGAATTGCCTGGGAAAATGAGAAAAATATTTAACCTTGAATTTGGTAAGTTACGAATACATATTTTAATTTCTAGGATAACCACAAAGAAATGGAAATGGGGTATGTATCGTCCAAACTGAGAGAAAAATGGAGAGACATAGAACATTTAACCAATTCTAATCAAGGCAAAAAATAAGAGAATAAGACATAGCAGATAAAACAAAAAAGAAAACATTAAATACAATAGAGTTAATCTTCATTTCATCAGTAATTGTAACAATTTAAGTAAATTAACTGGTCCAGTTAAATAGAAAGATTATCAGACAACATTTTTAAAAGCATAATTAAATTCTGTTTTCAAGAGACACATGTAAAACATAAATACACAAAGAAGTTTAAAGTAAAATGAAAGAAGAAAACAGAGCATGCAAACAGAAAAGTACTAAAGTACAGTACTCGTACAGGCGAGCTTAATTTCTGGTCTAACCAAAACAGCAATAGTTCTCTCAGCATGGGACTCGGGATGTCAGCAATACAGATCTAAGGAAGCTTTGCGAATAGAGTAGCCATCAGAGCCGCGCCTGGCTCTCTGCATTCTTGGGCCTTTTGTCTCACAAGCTTCCTGTGACTATTATCACCCACTACTACCAGGGGTCGCTCTGCCTTATCTCTTTTGCTAGGAGCTCCAAATCAGCCTGTCTGCATCTGCTAGGGGAATCTTTGCCCACTAGCTGAACACTTAACAGAGTGGTCCTACATGGTCAGCAGGATCCCTGGATAGGAGAGCTTCTCCCTGTCCTTCGTTAAGCTAGGTTTGCTGGCGTGGCGAATACATTGCGATGTTCGACCAGTGAAATAACTCTAAACAGAGTCAGTCCAAACTATTAAGCAAACCCGGGTAGCCAGAAGCCTACCGGGTTTCTATAAAATGTGGTGAAAGCTCACCCCCTTCTCATGATAATAGTTCTGAAGTCACACCTCTTTGTATAGGTGATCAAGGAAGCACCTACGCTATCTTCACTGGACCAACTCTGTCTCTCCGCTCCAGCTCAACTCAGCTACCGTCTCTGGCAGAAAGCTTGCCCTGGCCTGCTTCTGCCCAGGTCGGGAAGCTCCCACGGGGGTTCCGTCTAGTTAGGTTCTCATCACCCGTCTGGGTTCTGGGGACGGATCGCCTGGAGGGCCCACACTCCCCGGTCCTGAAGCGGTACTGGAGTTAACGCCGGGTCCCGATGCCGCGGTCACTCACCACTGCAGGTGAAAGATGTGGCCACAGTGGATGGCGGCCACGTCGCGAGAGTGGTCGAAGAAATCGGAACAAATAGTGCACAGCGCACGAATAGGCATGGTGGCTGGACTCAAGGGCCACAGGTAGCCAAGGAAACGGCGGTGACCGCACCCACCCGCCTCCACTGGCTTCAAATTTGGCTCCAACGCGCGACTTCCTGGAGCGGGCCGGAAGTGACAGCACCAAGCTGGGGGCGGAGCCTAAATGCTTGGACTGAATTGGACAAACTCTCAGAGGTGGAACCAAGGGCGGGGCTTAGCCGCCCAGCGGCCGTAGAGAATCTTGGGGCGGAGCGTGGTTGCTCTCAGGCTTCTCCTGGGAGGACTGGGCCTATATCTCGAGAGCCCAGCGTTAGATTGGAGTGGGGAACGACGAAGGCGCTAGCAGGGCTCTTTTCCAGGACAAGGCAGGGCGTTGTGGTCCCAAGCCAGAGCTGGCGTGAGGCAGGCCGGGTCAGGGCCCCTCAAGCTCTGTTCTTGCACTTCTGAACAGCCGAGAAAACTGCAGTCGCAAGGGAGTGGGACGATGAGTCCCTTGGATTCTGGGCAGTGCTAGACCGGGCGCTGACAGTCTATGGTTCCCATAGACAAAAAGAGTACTCCACCCTCTCAGTTCTCTGTTCTGAGTGATTCTGGAAAGATAGACACACAGGTCCAACCCGTCAGGTCACTCCAAGTCAACCTTGGCTTAATCCAAGTAAGATATTGCGATCCCTGTGTTTGAGGACGCTAGGACAAGTACCTTTACTATCTCTTAGTTCCCAGGAGGATCATTTATGCCTGGGACTGTAGTAGGGCAAGAATTTTGGAATCCCAGATGCATCAAAGACCAGGGACTAGCAAACTTTTTATTATTCCTATATCAGAGAAGTTATCTTTAATGTCCTCCCTAAGAAAAAGCAGCAACCCTGTTGTGTTCACCGAGACCCACCTGGGCTGCAGTAAGTCTCCTTAAAGATTTTCATGTTTAGTATTTGTTGGAGTGTTACTCCTTCTCCCCAGAAGATACCTTATGCAGAGCCGCATAATACAAAGCTGATCTGCTCCAGCTGAAGTAGACCCAGCATGAGATTTCACTTTGGGCCTATGTGGAAAACACAGGTGTTCACAGGAAGAAGGAATCAACAGAGTAATCTGGAACCTTAGTGCAATTCCCACCCTATACCCTCTTCCCAGCCCAGGGAAGCCCACTTTGGCTATGAGCAAGATCTCTCCCTGTGGTGGTTGGCTCTGGGTGGGTTCCAGCTCTATGCCCAACTCAAGAGCAAGGCTCCTTGGTCAACAAGAGTCAGAACAGCAGCCCTTATATGAACTCTCAGTCCTAACCCAGTCCAGAACCCATCACCCACATGGATTTCTAGAATCCAGAGGACCCCCACCACCACTGAGGAATACACTGTGGTGAGGATGATCTTCATTCTCAGCTGAAGAAATCCACAGGGTACTGAGCACCAGCCACTACCTGCGAAACTGCTCCCAGCTTCTCCCCTCCCCACTGCCTTCCAGGGGTTCCTTCCCAGTAGGACAGAGGAAGCAAAGGCAAGAGGATGGCCAGAGGCTTTGCAGGATGATGTTTATTTGCCAGGTACAGCAGGCACACAGTCCACTGACCTTCACACACCAGAGCAGACCCACAGGCATGCAGGGAGAAGGGCAGGACCACCACGGAGTGCCGAGCAAGGGCGAGGACCAGTGTGGCTGCCTGTCCAGGCTATGGTAGGGTCTGACAAAGGGAACCTGTCAGGAGCCTCCCTTGGGGAACTGGGGAGTCTTATTCTACTTCCTCATCCAAACAAGAGCAATTCAGTGTGGCTCTGAGGCACCTGGGCCTCTGATAGAAGTAATCTGTAGAAATAGAGGGGGTTCTCCATTTTGTTGTTGAATTGAGAGCAGAAAACCTGCCCCTATAAAAGACAAGCCTCCAAATCAGATTATGGGGTATTGTCATGCAGCAAGCCCCCTGGGATGGAGAAGACTTGTGGACTGAGCCTGTAGGGGAGAAGGAGGAAGGCATTTAGAAAGTGAGGGACTATCAGACCTCCCTGTTTTGCCCAGAGCATGGACGCAGCTAGGTTGGAGCACTGAGTGCTAGGCCTATATACTGCCTTCCCAGGTCTCATTGCCACGTCTTAATTGTTCCTCCTTTCTCTTAGAAGCTCATGAGGTTCAGGGTACAAGGCAGCCCACTGCAGAACTCAGGAGGGCAGTAAATAACACAAGGATTTAAGAGGGACTTCCCAGGGACAAAGATGGAAGCTTATACCCTCCCACTCATTCTCTTCCACTTCTGAGGACCCCAAAGCTAGCGAGCAGTGCCCCCAGTCATGTGACCAGTCTTGATCTAAACATACTGCCCTGGATTTCTGCATCCTCTATACCAGCCTGTATCCACTCCTTTAGCAGCCCATACACCACAGGCACACACCATCATGTGCAGGAGCCTAAGACCACTGACAGGGCCTCGCTGGAGGACCAGCTCTCAGGGCAAGGCCACCCAAGTTTAGGGCCTGGGAGAGTATGGGACCTGCAGGACCTACCTAGGGGAATGGTGAGGCAAGAAGGAAAGGGGAAGGAGAGCAGGAGCCCCCTGAGTATCCCTAGAGCAGCATCCCACAGGGAACAGAAACTGGTGAAGCTAGCAAAAGACAGAAAAGCCACAAGGAATCCATGCAGGGGCTGGGGCCGGCCCTGCCTCTGGCCTGCCCACCACTCACACACATACACACAGGAGACTGCTCTCCCGTGGCCCCCAGACATGCCCCCCCCACTGGGATGTGGAGGCATAGGGGAGCGAGGGCATCATGCCAGTGACTCTATGTACAGTGAGAAGCCCCTCATCTACTCTCCCACCCTCCTGCCCATCCCCCGCCCCCCCTCACCAGGCCAGCCACTCAGCTGGTCTCCTCCCTCTGAGACTCCTGGGCAAAGCCAGCAGCCTCTTCCCCTTTACAAGAGGGTGGAGCCGGGCCTGTGGTGCCTTCTGGGGCTGTGCTGTCCGGCTGGGCCATAGCCGGCTCAGGGGTGGCAGCTGCCTTGGCGGCCAGTGTGGCACTGCTTTGGGTGGTGGGCACAGTGCTCTCTTCTGTGGCTGGTGTGGCTCTCCCTTCAGTGGCTGGAGTCGCGCTCCTGTCAGTGGCTGGGGTGATGCTCCCATCAGTGGCTGGGGTGATGCTCCCATCAGTGGCTGGGGTGACGCTCCCATCAGTGGCTGGGGTGATGCTTCCATCAGTGGCCGGAGTGGCACTACGGTCTGCAGAGGCCATATTATCACTCTTTGCAGCACAAGCGGCATCACCCTCTGTGGCTGGGGTAGCACTGCCCTCAGAGGCTGAGGCAGCTCCACTTGCTGCTGCAGCTGTGGCCCCACCTGCAGCCCCAGGGGTGGCAGTGTCTGTGGCTGAAGCAGACTGGGCTGCAGCCATGCTGGACTGCTCTGGCGCCCGGAGCCGTTTCATGAGGGTGGTCACTCGGACAGCCTTCTGAAAAGAGGACAGTGAAGAAAGGCTTAGAGGAAGGCTAGCTAAATCCATTGCTTGGCAATGGCCAAATCCAACCCCTTCCATGGTATCCCCAATCTGCCTCTGACCACGCCAGAGCCAGGGACCCAGCTGCTCAACACTTGCTTAAGGTAATGACAATAGCTACAGCCACACCCGATGGTCGGAGAAAAGCTTGTATATGGCTGCAGGGGTGTGGTGCAGGCAATAAACTATGAGTACCAGAAGGAACACTTGGGATTGGGCCTAAAAAGGGAGCTATTCAAGCCTTACCTTCCACTTGGCCCTGGCAAAGTTCTTTTCAATCTGGGCACAGACACCATCCTTGATGTTCTTATCAGAAGCAGCATTGCCGGAAATCCTGGGAAGGGTTGCAAGTGTGTCTGGCTCTAAGGGATTTGGGCCTTCATGGAGACTCTCCCAGCCCTTCCCTGTGGGATCCAGGAACTACCAGGTGGCCTGAGCTGGCCTGAGCTCTGGATGCTCCCCTCCACACTCAAGGCCTCAAGGATGGGGCCTACTAGGTGTGAGGAAGACAGAGGTCAGCTGAGCTCAGTAGCTCACATCTACAATCCCAACACTTTGGGAGGCTGAGGTGAGAGGATTGCCTGAGCTCAGCAGTTCAAGACCAGCCTGGGCAACTGGTGAGACCCCCATCTCTACAATAAATTTTTTTTTTTAAATGAGCTGGGCATGGTGGCACATGCCTGTAGTTCCAGCTACTTGGAAGGCTGAAGCAAAAGGATCGCCTATCACCTAAGCCCAGCAAGTTGAGGCTGCAGTGGCCGAGAGCATGCCACTGCCCTCCAGCCTGGGTGACAGAGTGAGACTCCAACTCAAA
>NW_007250724.1:498177-501411 GCF_000164805.1 Carlito syrichta
CCAAAAAAAAAAAAAAAAAAAGACAAAGGTCAAGAGAGCCCTGGCCTCTTCCACTCCCCTGTGGGCCCTGCTCACCACTCATGGGAGATGGCCTCTTCTGCAGTGATCCGCTGGTCTTGCTCCACCTCCATCAGCCTTGTGACCAGGTCTTTGGCTAGGGACAAAATCAGGGAGGAACTATGCATGGGAGCCCCATCTCTATGTCTAGAGGCAATGAATGGGCTGGGGGGCAAGAGCACAATCCAGCAGAAGAAGCTGAGAGCAGTGACCCCCTCCCTACCACCTGTATTCTACCAAGTGCTAGGTACCTCCTCACCTGCCTGTGAAATATCATCCCAGTATGGAGAGTCAAATTCATAGTCACCAGCCAGGATCTTGCGGAAGAGATTCTTATCATGGTTCTCATAGTCATCTTCTTCTACCTCCTCATAGAAGGGTGGGTTGCCTGAGAGGCTGCATGGGGGAAGGGTCACACAGGAAGGCCAGACATGATACCCACCCCTCCTGGCTGTAAGCCTGCTCATCTGTCTGTCCACTCACAGGATGTACATGATGACTCCAATGGCCCAGCAGTCCACAGGACGTCCATACCGCTGCCGGCCTACCACCTCCGGGGCTATAAACACAGTGTCCATCTGCTGGTCAGTATCAGGCCTGGCCAGGTCTGGTACCATCCATGCCCACTTCCAGGGATGGCAGGTCTGGTACTACCCATGTCCACTACCTTGGATGGAATCTTTCTTCCCCTGCCCAAAGCCATTTCCTGAAGGCTGCCCCTCACCCTGCCCCTGCCCCACCCCTTGCTTGCCCAGATACTCGGGGGTCCCACAGGGCTCCTTGATGAGACCATTCTCTAGCTTAGCCAGGTGGAAGTCACTGATGACAATCTTCGAGTTCTTCAGTCGGTTGTAGTAAACCAGGTTCTCCAGCTGCTCCAGCCAGGATTGGCATGTGAATGAGCAGAAGACACCATGAGGGCCTCAGAGGCAAGACCAAGGCCCCAAGGTGCTGCCCACCCCAGCCCCAGACCAGCTGCCAATCAGCCCTTTACCTCTGTCTCTGGACTCACCTTGAGGTTCCTGTGCACAATCTTGAGTGAATGCAAGTAGGCCACGGCCTCCAGGACCTGCCGTACCACGTTGCTCGTGTCTCGCTCCGAGTAGTAGCCCTGGTCCAGGATCCAGTCAAACACCTCCCTCCCCGTGGCCCTGAGGGACACCAGCCCCTGAGCCCGGCGTGGGCAGAACCGGGGGTGGGGCAGGAGCACTTGGGCAGGCTGCCTGCACCAGGCAGCTGGCTGGCAAGGCACAGGGACCTGGGACCCCAAGGGTCCAGAAAGGGGGTTTTCCTTAGCTGCAAAAGATGGGACAGGTGAAGGCCCTGGGGACTAGGGAATCCTGGGACCCCAGACCCACACTCACAGCTCCAGAAAGATGAAGTACTCCTTGCGGGTCACAAACACATCCACCAGTTGCAGGATATTGGGATGCTTCACCCTGGCGACAGGGAGAGGAGCCAGTAGTTAGAGCTACCTCTCTGCTACCTCCTACCCCACCTTGACCCCGGGCCTCACACTCACATCTTGAGGATGCCTATCTCGTTCTTGGCTGCTTTCCGCACCTTGCGGCCATCCCGCTTCTGGAACTTCTTGCAGGTGTGTAGCTTGCCTGTCGTCTTGTCCTTGGCCCGGAAGATTTCACAGAACTCCTCACTGCAGCCGACAGGCACCCACTCAGCCCTGGCCTTCGTGTGGGTTGCACTCCGCTCCCGCTTCCCCAGCCCTTGCCCACCAGCCCGCCCGCCCTTGCCTGACAGGCCCGGCACTCACGTCTTGATGACCTGTCCCAAATCATATCTGTCAGTCACCTCCGATGGCTGGTTATAGTTCTTCTTGTCACCCAGAGTCACACACCCAAACGGCATTGCCAGGCTCTAAGCTGTGGGCAAGATGGGGTCTGACTCAGCTCTACCACTTCACTTCTCCCCACAACATAGAGGTGCCTTTGGGAGACCCCAACCTGGCTCAGGCCAAGCCAGGGGCAGAACCAGACACCAGGAGGGGCTAGAAGGCTCTGATCCAATCCTTGCTCTTCTCAGTTTTACTGCCTGAACTCCAATAGCCCCCCACACAAAAAATGTATTAAACTGACATATCAAGGAATAGTTTTCCATAACACACACTCAAAACAAGACTTATCAATTTCTTGAAGTTTCAGTTATTTCACAGATGAAGGGGGCTATAACCACCCACCCATCAGATATCTATCTCTGAAGGTCTGGAGCTACCAAGTGTTGGCAAAGATATGAAGAATGTGAGCACTGCTGGGAGAGGGCAACTCTTCCCTTTGGAAAGCAGTTTAGTATAACCACTAGAGTCAAACAGACATACCCTATGAACCTGCAATTGCATTCCTAAACATATGCGCTACAGAAATGTATACACTTGTGCATCAGGGCACTCATACAAGAATGCTTCTAGCTGGGCACAGTGGCTCAAGCCTGTAATCCCAGCACTTTGGGAGGCTGAAGTGAGAAGATTGCCTGAGCTCAGTGGTTGGAGACCAGCCTGGGCAACTTGGAGAGACCTTGTCTCTACAATAAATCAAAAAATTAGCCGGGTATGGTAGCTGTAGTTCCAGCTACTCCAAAGACTGAGGTGGAAGGATCACCTGAGTTCAGCAAGTCAAGGCTGTGGAGGCCGTGAGCATGCCACTGCACTCCAGCCTGGGTGACAGAGTGAGTCTCCAACTCAAAAAAATAAAAAAGAATGCTCTACCAGCCAGGCTCACTGGCTCATCCTGTAATCCCAGCACTTTGGGAGGCCGAGGCAAGTGGACTGCCTGAGTCCGCGGGTTCGAGACCAGCCTGGGCAACTTGGCGAAACTTCGTCTCTACAATAATAAATAAATAAAAAATAGCTGAGTGTGGTAGTGTACGCCTGTATTTCCAGCAACTTGGAAGGCTCAGGCAGAAAGACCACCAGAGCCTAGCAGGTCCGTGTGTATGCCACTGCACTCAAGTCTGGGCGATGGAGTGAGACTCCAACTCAAAAAAAAAGAATGCTCGTAGTGGCCATATTACTAATTGCCAAAAACTGGAAACAGCCCAAATATCCAGCAGCAGGATGTATTGTGGTAGAACCACACAATGGAATATTATACAGCAAAGGAAATGAAGGAGCTACAGGTATACTCAACCACACGAAGAATCTTTTTTTTTTTTTTTTTTTTTTGG
>NW_007250724.1:501431-502055 GCF_000164805.1 Carlito syrichta
CTGGGCTCCGGCGATCCTTCCGCCTCAGCCTTCCAAGTAGCCGGAATTACAGGCATGCGCTACCATGCCCGGCTGCTTTTTTGATTTATTGTAGAGATCAGGTCTCACTGCCCAGGCGGGTCTCAAACCCGCAGGCTCAGGCAATCCACTTACCTCAGCCTCCCAAAGACGCCGGATTACAGGCTGAGTTACTGAGCCCGGCTCACACGAAGAATCTTGAAACACAAAGTTAAGTGAAAAAAACACAAAATAATATGTATAATATAAGCCTATTGATAAAGAGTTCAAACAGGCAGAACTAACATATACTGTGTAGGGATACAAATACGGTAGTATGCCAAGTGCAGTGGCCCACTCCTATAATCCTCAAGGCGAGAGGATTGCCTGAGCTCAAGGGTTCAAGACAAGCCTGAGCAACATGGCAAGACATTGTCTCCACAATAAATCAAAAAATCAGACGGGCGTGGTGGCACATGCGTGTGGTTCCAGCCACTTGGAAGGCTGAGGCAGAAGGATCTCCTGAGCCCAGCAGGTCAAGGCTGTGGTACCTGTGAGCATGCCACTGTACTCCAGCCTGGGCAACAGAGAGGGCCTCCTACTCAAAAAAAAAAAAAAAAAAAAAGA
>NW_007250724.1:502075-502596 GCF_000164805.1 Carlito syrichta
GGAGCCCAGCAGGTCGAGGCTGCGGTGGCCAGGAGGGTGCCACTGCACTCCAGTCTGGGTGACAGAGTGAGACTCCAACTCAAAAAAAAAAAAAAAAATTAGCCTGAGCCCACGGATTCGAGACCAGCCTGGGCAATTTGGTGAAACTTCGTCTCTACAATAAATAAATAATAGCTGGATGTGGTAGTGCACGCCTGTAGTTCTGGCTACTTGGAAGGCTGAGGCGGAAGGACTGCCAGAGACCAGCAGGTTGAGGCTGCAGTGGCCAGGAGTGTGCCACTGCACTCCAGTCTGGGCAGCAGAGTGAGACACCAACTCAAAAAAAAAGCTAGGAAATAAGCATCAAGAGTCAGATGATGGTTTCTTCTAAGAGAAAAGTAGGGGTTATGATTGAGTCGGGACACACAGACCGATTCTGGAAGAATCGGGTTTTTTTTTTGAGTTGGAGTCTCACTCTGTCGCCAGAATGGAGTGCAGTGGCCGCTCCCAGCCACCGCAGCCTCGACCTGCTGGGCTCCGGC
>NW_007250724.1:503040-531839 GCF_000164805.1 Carlito syrichta
TCCACTCACCTCAGCCTTCCAAAGGCGCGGGATTATAGGCTGAGCCACTGAGCCCGGCTATTTCTTTTCTTTCTTTTTTTAGAGATGGGTCTTGTTATGTTGCCCAGGTCGGAGTGCAGTGACTATTCACTCACTACTGATCAGCATGGGGGTTTTGACCTGCTTCGTTTTCTACCTGTAGTTCCAGCTTCTCTGAAGGCTGAGGCAGAAAGATCACCTGAGCTCAACAGGTCAAGGCTGCAGAGGCTGTGAGCATGTCACTGCACTCCAGCCTGGGCAACAAAGTGAGACTCCAACTAAAAAAAAAAAAAAGAATGCTCTACCAGCCAGGCTGGTTCACCCCTCCTTAGGCAATCTGGTAGTCCCAGCTCCCAGGGCATCACCATACTGATGCCAAACTTAGTATGGATACCCAATTGATACAGCACACTATAGCCCAGAACTCCTGGGCTCAAATGATCCTCCTGCCTCTGCCTTCCAAGGTACCCCCAATACACCTAGCTGGAAGACCTATTTCTGAACCTGAGAGGTGGTTAGGTGTTTGCTTTATAATAATTTGTAAAAATGCAAACTTGGGACACATTCCTAGATTTTTGTTATACTTCCACAAAAAAAGTGTGAATAAAAAAATAGGGCCACCCATACTTAAGAATACTTGGTAGCTATTAGAAAAAAGTGTGCTGATGTAGGACAGTTACTAAGTGAAAAAGCAAGGGACAAAATGGTGGGTAGAAGGTGCTGCTATTTAGATACTTTTTTTATTTATCTATTTATTTTTTTGTCAGAGTTTCACTCTGTTGCCCAGGCTGGAGTGCAGTGGCACGTTCATGGCTTCCGCAGCCTTAGTCTGTTAAGCTCAGGTGATTCTTCTGCCTCAGCCTTCCAAGTAGCAGGAACCACAGGCACACACCACCACATCTGACTAAATTTTTTGATTTATTGTAGAGATGAGGTCTCATCAAGTTGCCCAGGCTAGTCTCAAATTCTTGGGCTCAGACAATCCTCTCACCTCCACCTCCCAAAGTGCTGGGATTACAGGTATGAGCTACCACATCCAGCTGGGTAAATTTTTTTAAAAACTTAAACTCTTTTCTGGAATGACACTGAAGGAAATAAGAGTTGTTTTGGGCAAATAATTGAATATCAAAGGGGCATATTTATATCTTTTGTTTATTACCTTTCTGTTAGAAATTTTACTATGATTACTTCGATGGATTCAGTAAATACTGCTTTCAGACACAGTGCTTGGGGTATTCTTCAGAGAGGAGAATCTGTGTGGAAAGGTGAGGAAATGCTTTGAGGAAGAGCCAGCATTAGGACTAGGCCTTGGAGGGGAAAGATTTGCCAGGAGGCATGCAGGGGTAATAGGAAGAAGAAGACAAGACTGCCTAGTGCTTCACTGCTGGGATCCATAGGGGACCTGGGCTATCAGGCCCAAGTGTGAGGACCCCAGTCAGATATAGCTGACTCAGTGGGCTCCAGGCACTCTTTTCACCTGGAGTACGATGCCAACAGTTCTGCAAACCTTTGAGTTACAGCCCAATCCTCATCTATAGTGCTGAGTAGGCTGGCTCCAGCACCCAAAGGAAAAGGCACTCACAGACCTAGATCAGAGGTAGGGGGTGGGAGGGTGACTGTCTCTAGACCTTTGCAGAGCTGACTCCAGAATCTGCCTCCATAATGCCTGGTCAGTGTGACAATGGGTGTGAAAGCAAGCTCTGCACTGAGGCTGCACTGAAATTGTTCTGCCTCTGCTGACTGTGCGGGTTCTCCCTCGACACCAGTTAGCACTTGCTATGTGCAGGGCCTAAGGTGGGTACCTAGGTGTTCCCCAACCTAAAGGCACTCACAACCTCAGGAGAGTGGAGAAGGGAGAAGGGAGGAAGCCACCCCCAGAGGTGGTGGCTTGGCAAGATGGACTCTGCCAGCTGGAGTCAAAGACAAGGACCCAGACAAGCCCATGGACAACCCTGGCTGCTGCTTGCTTTCTCCCAGGCAGAGGCCAGCCACCTACTTCTAGGAGCCACAGCCCTGGAACTTCTCTCTCAGATTTTGCCTTCAGCATCAGAGAACAAATTCCATCATTCCCTCATCTTGGATGATTGGGCTCAGAGAATATAAAAGCATTTCATCAGCGTTATTCAAGCCATGGCTTAAGCCATCTTGTGAGGCATCACAGAGGCAAACAAGAGAGGCTTTGAAGATCTTCACTAACTGCATGTCTTTGACACCATGGCCACAGCCAGGTTCCTGCGTCCACTGGGGAGGAGCAGGTAGCTGGAATCCCATTCTCACAGCTGAGAGCAGAGGCACAGCCACCCACCATTGCTGGCCACACATCTCCACACCATAACATTTGAGGGAGGGGGCCTGCATCGGTCCCCTCATTGACTCTAATGGGCAGTGATTCCCATCCCAGGCTAAAGTCTCAGGGTCATGTACTGGGCAGGAGAGTGATACTTCAGTCTGCCGGTCTCCCAGGAGGACTGAGAGGCATCTCTATCCCAGCTCTGTTGCTTTGCTTACACCAGTCCCTCTGGCAGGAATGCCCTTCCCCCAAAGTCTCTCTTCAGTATCTTATTTGTCACGGCAGAGTTATTTATAACATTAAAAAAATTCAGCAACTACCTAAATGTCCTACAACAGGTGACTTGCCAGCTTGACTGTGTCCATTCAATGGTAGGAAGTGTAGGCACTGGCAGGAGAACTGCCCACCCTGGCTTTCTTGTGAATCAGCCTCCACATGAGCAAGGTACTGAAACCAGAGCTGAATCTCTTCTTTCATTGTGATTTCTGACATTATGATGTTGTTCATGCAACAAATTGTCTAAAACAATCCTGATGCTTCAAGGCCAGACTCAAAATGGCCCTTTTCTGCGATACCTTCCACAACCTCCACCCTCCCCCTCCCCCAGTTCAACAGCTCCCGGCTATGCTGCCAGCATAGCGTGGGTGGGGAGGTTTTGTGTATGCCTGTCCCTGATCCTGGCCCCAGTTTTCAGCTATACATAAACATTTATTCCCACCGGGACCCAGGGCTGGTCTTAGGGTCTATCTTTACCACAAAGCTGGGCCTCTGCTCACAGTAACAGTCTAGAGCCATGTCCTGCAGGTCTCAAGGCTGCGGCAGGGACAGATCTGTCTCCCCTGCCTCCTATATGGCTGCCCAGATTTCAGCCAGTCACTCCTCCTCCTCCTCACCAGTCCAAATGTACTCACTTTGGCCCCTAGACCTGGCCTCAGGGCAAGAAAGGAGAAAGGGGGGCCCTACTTCCAGTTAATGTCTTGGTCCCCTCTACCCCACCTACTCCACCATCTGCTACCCACTGCTGCTCCCTGGGAGACTTCAGGTGTGTGCACGAAGCCCCTGGTACCTGCCTGCAACAAAGGGGACTCTGGCCCTAAAGCTGGGAGGAGCAACCAAGGGACAGCTCTCAGAACAGAGGGAGGCTGGGCTAAAAGGAATTTGCACTTTTCACCCCCATGGCCCAGATCCAACATCCAACAGTAGAGAGAGAACTCCCCAGAAATACAGGACCTGGGCTCTACTTCAGATCCACACTGGGCCATGGAAGGGCACAGGAGCCCCACAGCAGCCATTTCCCAGAAGATGTGACTCCCTCCACTCTCTGCAACAGAATTGGTGTGCACCCAGGGCTGCCCAAAGGGAGTTTAGCGGGGAGTACCTAGCTTGGAGCTGCCACTGCCCTACAACTGGCTCTCAGGGAGCCTGAGGGCCAAAAACTCCCCAGTGACTGCCTACTCCTGGGGACTGACCACGGGGCACAGGGAATTGAGCCTCAGGCAACCCTGAGGGAGCCTCTGTCTGTTGGTACCCTGGTAAAAAAGGGTCCCCTAGGGGCTCTAGTGCATCTTTAGACAAGTCTGGTCCAAGGAAAGCCCAAGCAGGACAGAGGCCAAGAGGTTCAGAGGCCCCACATCAGGTTCCTGTCCCCTCCTCCACTGAGGTCAGCCTGGTTCAGGCCTCACCTTTCACGGACATATACTGGAGTTTCCTGCTGCACTGGTCTCCTGCCATATGGGGCTCTAGAGTTTGCAGTAAATCTAGGGAAGCCAGGAGGGACCCAAGAGGCTTCCAGCTACCTTCTAAGGACTGTAGGCAACACCTCCCAATTTAGTGGCAGCTGTGAACACCAGGCTGCAGGCACCCCCCCCCCCCCCCCCTCCCGCCCTTCTGCTCTCCTCTCTCAGGGACTGGGGTTGGTTTTCCTGCTGCCATGGACCATGGACATGTCCAGGCCCAAGCCCTGCCTAACTCACAGCTGAGGCGTCACCCACAGGACCAGGGGAGCTAGAGACCTCACTCAGGTCTGGGGTCAGGAGGCAGGGCTAAGCTTCTAGACCACCACCCAACTGCTTTACGGGACTGGTCAGTGGGTTGCCCCAACTAGGCCTCAGCCTCCAGCTAAACCATGGTCAGCAGTTCCTGGAGCTGAATTTCTCCCATTTAATGAGGGCGTATGGGGAGGAGGGAATCTCTCCATTATTTGGGGAGAGCATGCAGTCCAGTACTAAACCCAGAAAGACAGCCCTAAACATGCAGGCAGAGCCAAGAGCCAACTGGCCCCTCCCAGGCACTTAGGATCCCAATCTTTCAACCCCTGAAGGAGAATACACTGAAAGCCCTGCTTCCCAGTGAGTGAAGGAAGGGAAATAGAGGAAGGTACTAGAGTAAAAGGTTGCTATGGCGATGGAAGTTTTAAAACAAAGGGAGGGGGAGGGGAGAGGTGTTGGTCAGATCATTTCTTCTTTTTTTGAGTTGGAAGTCTCACTCTGTCGCCTAGACTGGAGTGCAGTGGTACACTCAAGGCCACTGCAGCCCTTGACCTGTTGGACTCAGGTGATCCTTCTGCCTCAGCCTTCTAAGTAGCTGGAACTACAGGTGTATGCCACCACGGCTGGCTAATTTTTAATTTATTTACTTATTGTAGAGACGAGGTCTGGCTAAGTTGCTTAGGCCAGGTCTCTAACCCCTGAGCTCAGGCAATCCTCTCACCTCCGCCTCCCAAAGTGCTGAGGTTATAGGCATGAGCCACTACACCTGGCTAGGTTCCTTCTTCAAGAATTTCCAACTCGGGTGCTGTGTCTATAATTATTTTATATATATAAAAATAATTTCCTGAGCTTTTGGCCTGGCTCCTTCCCCAAGATTCTATCTACAATTTTTTTTTTTTTTGAGTTGGAGTCTTGCTCTGTCACCCAGACTGGAGTGCAGTGGCATGCTCCTGCCCACCACGGCCTCGAACTGCTAGACTCCAGCGATCCTTTCACCTCAGTTCTCCAAGGAGCTGGAACTACAGGTGCGCGCTACCACGCCCAGCTAATTTTTTATTTATTTATTGTAGAGATGAGGTCTCACCAAGTTGCCCAGATGGGTCTCGAACCCGCGGACTCAGGCAATCTACTCGCCTCAGCCTCCCAAAGTGCTAGGACTACAGGCTGAGCCACCGAGCCCAGCTCAATTTTTTTTTTTTTTTAAGTTAGCAGGGTGTGATGGTGTGTGCCTGCAGTTCTAGTTACTCGGGAGGCTGATACAGGAGGATCATTTTAACCCAGGAGTTTGAGGCTGCAATGAGCTGTGATCACCATTCTAGCCTGGGTGACAGAGTGAAATCGTTTCTCTTAAAAAGAAAAAAAGATCATCAACAAGGGTACATGCATAAGGAACATTTGTATACCTAACCCTGAATTGTACCCCACATCTTTAAATTAAAATAAAAATTTAAAAAAAGAAAGAAAATAAAAAGAGGAGGAGGGGAACAGAAAGATTTTAGGAAAAAGATAGAGGGGTAGACAGAGACAAAGAGAGACAAAGGCAGAACCTGTGATGGAAGAGGAGCAAGGAGGTGACAAAGTAAAACGGACAGGCACAAGCAGGAGAAAAAGAGGTGGGCGGGAGTTCTGAAGGGAGTGCCTGGAAGAGCCTTAAGGCCTCTAAGGCCAGGAGCTATCCGTGGTACCTAGACCTTTGAGACTGCACCCTCCTGCATCCCCCAGTCATACACTGAACTTGGTGTGGGAGGCACAGCTGAAAAGAGGCCAGCTTGTTGGAGACTCTTGATGGAGAAGAGGCCAGATGTTGCAGCCCCCAGTCAGGAAAGCCCCCTGCCCGTCTCTCTGCCATCGTCTCTCTGCCATCGCGGCTGCTTAGGTAAGGCAGGTCCAACATGTTGAAGGCCGAAGCATGAGGGGATGGAAACGAGGCTCTGAGATCTGCCTGCTTCCCTTTATAGTCCCTCTTCTCAGTGGGCCCAGCTGTATCTAGACCCCCCCGCCAGCCAACCCCCCTCATCTGCTGTCCTCTCCAGGCCTTGGGTCCCCAGGGCCCCTCTCACATATCATCTTAATCCCCTGTTCCACCCCCAGCAGATCCTGTCAGGAAGGCCAGAAACAGCACCACAAGCAACCCAGAAACAGGATAACAACTGCACCTCCCCTCCCCTCCCCATACCTCAGTTTCCCTGAATAGAGATCATGGACTCATGGCCTTCTCCCAGGGCAGAAGACTGCTTGCCTGCCTGCGAGTGGTGGCCAGAGCATAGGGTTGGAGAGGAGGGCTATCAGATATGTGAACAGCCAGCCTGGGGAACCTGGGGGTTCACACCAAGTGCTGTAAAAGAAAAGGAGACCCCTGCCCTACTCTGGAGACCAGCCTGACTCTGAGGGGAGACGCCAATCTCCCAGTTGAGGAAACTGAAGCCTAGAAGCCGCTGGAGCTGGCAGGAATCAGCTCTGAGGGTGGGGGGAGGGCACCAGGTCTCTGAAGGCAGTCCTGGGGGCTCAAAGCCTGTGCTTGGGGGTCAGGGGGCACAGGACAAGGGCTAGAGTACAGCAGACTCTGAGCTTTTAGTGCGGGACAGAGGGCCCTGATCCTTAAAAAGGAACCTGGTGGAGCAGGCTCTGGCTGGTGGGGGTGCGGACAAAAGCAATTTGGCAGAGCCATGGGGGGAGGGGGCTGGGGCTCAAGAGCCCAGGGTCTCTATGTCAGACAGTACAAGCTGGGGAAGGCAGAAGCTCACGCTATCGCTATGCCTTCCACCCACCCCAGCCAGGGGCCATGCTCCCCACTGCGGTGCCACCCTGACCCCTTCCCCAGTGCTGCTGGTTCGCCCCCGCTGGCACAGCAACACACATGCGGAAGGCACACGTGTGAGCACCAAGCCCCGCACCTCCCAGCAGGATCATATGCGCCCCCGCCCCCACCGCGCACGTGGGTCCGTGCACTGGACCCCCGGCCGTCCCCCAAGTGAAGGTTTAGAAACTGGATTTTGGCGGGGGGGTTGCTGGTTCCCAGGGGTTTGGAGCCTCCTCCCCCACCCCGCGGCAGCCCCGCCCAGCCCCCTCCGGGTTGTCGCCCATAAAGAACTCTCCGTTGTCATGGAAATTAGTGACTGCTAAACGGGAGGGAGGGGGCCCGGGAACAGTTGGGAGGGGCTGGAGGCGGCTCTGGGAACGGGGAGGAACGGTTCAGCTCTCGGCCCCTACCCTCATGGGGGACCACGAATCTTCGAGGGTTAATGTTTTCACAATTCGAAGCTGCAGAGGCTTCCCCCTAGGACCCCCAGGCAGTCCGAGGTAATGGGGAACTTTAGCCCGACCCCGCACGCGGTCCCCCAGATCTGCAGAGCCCGCGCGCTCTGCCCCCGCCGGGACCTCAAGCCCTCGCGGCGCCCCCGCGCACTCTGCACCCCGATCCTCGAATAGGGAAGCAATCCCCCAAGGCCCCCCAAACGTGTGTTCGGGAGGCGCCCCCCGCAAGCCCGGCCCGCCCCGCACCTGCAGCGCCGGTTGGTCACAGGGAGGAAGTGATCGCGGGATCAGCGGGGCGCCGAGGGCTCCGGGGATGGCGGGCAGAATCCGCTCCGGGCACGCGGGGCAGACGCGGCGCCAGATGCAGCCGCTTCGGCTAGCGAACCTCCAGCATCGCCAACCGCTTGCCGGCACCGGATTCGCACCCCGGGCCGGGGGCGGGCTGGGGGCGGGGCCTCCCAACCGGCCCCGCCCCGACCCTGGCGGAGCCGAAGGCCAGAATCCCACTTGAGAACGGGCGCACGCGGGGTGGCAGCAGTGCTGGTGAGCATTGCCCTGCTTGGCCCTGGCCAGGTTCTCAACAGCTCCCTTAGGCCCTCGGACTCCCGACCCGACAACAAGGGATGGGGAGGCCTTCCTGTGCCCAATGTAGAGGGTGGGGAATTAAGAGTAGGGGAAAAACCCGATTAGGGGGAAAGCAGCACAGGAGTCTCTTGGCAGCCAGTAGTACCTAAGGGACCAGGGCTTTGGCTAGCTCCCCAAACCTGTCCCTAAAGGCAGGACCCTCTTAGAAAAGCTACGTGGGCAGTTGCTAGGCAGGATGCCCCACAGACTGGCATCCATCCCTTAGCTAAGAGCAGTAAACATACAGAGGTATGTGTAAGTAGTCAGTGTGTAACACAGCAAGAGCCCCAGACCGTGGTGGCAGAGCCTCCTATCCCACCCCAGTCCTCAACTTTTGCACGGCCATGGTCTTTCACAACCATAAGTCCCAGTCAGGGTGACTGGCTCAGTCAGCCCCCTCCTGTGTGGCACCAAATATCCCAAACTATAAAAGTCACCTAAGGGAGGAGGCTCAGAACTACTAGGAAGAAGTTTTGAAGGAAGTCCTTGCCATTTCCCTGTCCCTTGTCAATGAGGCACAAGACCCAATGCCTGCCCCACTCCCCTCACAAGTCCAGAAGACCATACTAAAGCCAGTATTTGAAGGCCAGACATATGCCTTTCAGTGTCTGGAGTTGGGCTCCATCCTACCCCATCTCTCCCAGTGAGTCTTCTAACCCTGCTGAGGGATGGTGGGGAAGGGGCTATGGATTGGGGTCATCCTCAAACCCTCAGCCATGTTGAGTGAGGCTTCCCTGCATGGCTATCCATGGCTGATAACAGGAGGGACTCTGTTCAAGTGAAGAAGTTGGGGCTGGAACTGGAAGGCTAGCCTGGGAAATGACGGCCTCAAACAAGGTCCCTCAAAATCTTCCTCCAGAGGGGGTGTTAAGGAGCCCTTCACATTATTTCCTGGCTTTGAGTTACCTCCTCCAAGCCAGGTTGGTGCCACCTCTGGGCTCGTGGTCTCAGTCACGGCACCAGTCCCACCCCTGAGAAGGAATCTCCTGGCAAGCGAGGCACCTGAAGGGTAGAGCCTGTTTCTCATCTCGGTATGCTCAACTAATGTCTGCAAAAATGAATGAATGGCCTGGCACTAGTCCTTCCTGCCATCTGCCCACTATTCTTGAAACAATAGGTTTCTGAGTTGTATGGTATAGCCAAGCTGTGGCTTGCTGACCCCACACATGTCGCACACATGTTTTCTGTCATTCCTAAGGTTCGTGGCTATCTAGGCATGGGGGCCAAGGAGAATTTGAAATAGGGATTTATAGGCAGGGGAAGGGGTGGCTCCCTAGAGCCCTGCCTGCTGCTGGCAGTACTCCACCTCTTCTTGGTCCTGTGCACACTCTGTGCATGTGGGTGAGAGCACGTGGCAGGGTGTGTGTGCACACGTGTATGTGTGTGTATGCGCTCTTTTGCCGAGGGAGATGGCAACAGCACACTGTATGCAGTGGTGCCCAGGGGCACGTGTGTCTGCATTCCTTGTGCACCCAGGCATGCTTGCTGGCACGTGTGAACGCTGTAGCTGATCCCTGGAGTTGTCAGTACCCTCCATGCCTGATAACAAGTCTCAGGATTGTGGAGGCTGAATCAGGCTATGAGAGCAGGACATGGGAAGGGGCTGGTTAATGCCAGAGGCAAGCAGATCTGTGATGACCCTATATCATTGGCTGTTTCCAGGTTCCACACAAGGGTAGCCCCTTGCTCTCAGGTGTGTAGGGGGATAAACAGGTCTTTGCCATTTATGGAGGACAGTCTGAAAACAATAATTCAGAGTTGGGACTGAAGCATGGCTTATCCCTCAGCCCCCAGACAGGGAAGCACAGGCAGGGTATGACTGCCTTCAGTGTTTTGGTTTTAATCTCCAGCTGCCCTCTAGGCAGAGAGTAGTAACACCAGCTGAATGCTCTCCTCTCAGTTCTTCCAGGGCAAGGACTGGGCCAATGCCAAGCTTTGTTCTTATCCCCACTATTCAAAACCAGACAGGGTTAGAGGACATGGCTTTGAGCCACTCTACTGTCCAAAGGGACGACAAAAAACCCTTCAGCATAGCGCAGAGTTCGGAACAAGAGTAAAGACAGCTGGCATTGTTATTAACAGTGCCTCTCTGAAGACCCTCTGGAGGAGGCCTGTACCCAGTCAGAGACTGCCTGGCTTGGGAGGCTGGGAGGAGAAGGGAGCCCAGGTTTGCAGTTCTGACTCCCATCAAAGCTAGAAAGTCAGAGGGGAAGAATGAGATGTGAGCCTCACATCCACAGTGCTTCATAACACAGCTCGCATTAGGCCTTCCACCCAGGCTTCGGGACTTGTCTGCCCCAACAACTCCCTGCCCCAGGGTCCAAAGGCCAGCACTCCCATGCCCTCATATTCTGACTGGCCAATAGAAGCCCCTACTAACTCAGCACAGAGCTCCAGCCAAGGTTCAGACTCTAGAAGGTATGTGTATTACCAGGTAAGCTCCCTCAAGAAGCCGAGACTCTGATAGGGAACCCCCACTTTGGCGCCAGCATCCTAGGCTCTCAGCCATCTTTGGAATTGCTCAGCTGTTGTCCATGTCACTAGCTTCAGAAGAGGGCTCAAGATAGGGAAGGACAAGCAATCTTTCCCTCTGGAGCTAGGGGAGGGGGCTGACCCCCACCCCCCACCTCATGACTCACTCCAGGCTGTGTGGGTTATTACATTATGTTTGAAATTGCCATGGCAACTAGCTGGCAATCAAGGGTAATTGTGCTTGTTGTCAGGGCAACGGGGCAAAACCCACAGCAGTCATTCTCTATGGTTGCCCTTGGGGTGCAGTAAAGGTCAGACTAGATCAGAGTCAATGCTAGCCAAGGGGCTTCAGGACTCCCCAGAAAGGGCCCATGGAGTTCCAGAATGCAGAGGTGGGGCTTGCCTTGAGAGAGCCAGGGTCCTCCCCCGCCCCCCGACCTCATGCTTAGACTCCCGCTTTTCCTTTATCACTCTGTGCCTGAAACATGCCACAGTGCTTAAAGCAAGCAGAAGCAGAACTTTTATGTGCTCATAGCTGGTACTTGTAGATAGCCCATGGGCCCTCCTCCTCGTACTCGCGGCGGTTGAGCCACAGGTTCTGGAAGGATTCCCGGGATGCCATGATGGAGCCTCCAAGCCAGGCAGCAACTGCACGGTGGGAAGAGCCCAGCACAGTGGCACCAGGGCCCAGCTCCTGTCTCAGGCGCTCGGGGAAGCCACTCACCAGGGTGTTGCCACCATCCAGCACCACATTGGCCAGCAGTTGCTCCTGCTGTTTGACTTCCAATCGACTGATGCTTAGGAGGGCCAGTTGTGGGAGGCCTGGCTGGTTGAGGCCTAGCAGATTGGGCTGGAAGAGGGCCTCAGGGCAGCAGAAGCGTTCAGGGCCCAGCGTGATAACCTGCTTATCTGGAAGCACAAAGTCCACCTGAGCCTGGGCCTGGGTGCTGGCCATCTCAGCTGCCATATCCATAGCCACATAGCAGCAGACCTCTTTAATCTGGTTAACCAGTCCTGCCTTGGGCGATGTTTGGCCACTTCTCTGCAGCAGCTGCCTCAGGTATTCAGTGAGGTCAGCACCAGCCACGTCCAACCGGTAGGTATCAAGAGGGGCTAGGTCACCAGTGAGGATGGGTGCCACATAGGAGGTGCCATAGCCACTGCCCAGCACCAGCCCTGTGGTACGCCCATAAGCATAGAGTGCCAGCAGGGCCTGATGCACTGTTTGCATGGCTGGCACGTGGAAACGCTCAAAGAGTATTTCAGCCACCTTTTCTCGGTTGGTGCGAGGTGAGATGGGCGAGTCAGCCACAAGCACAGCCAGCTCCTCAGGCTGCACGCCCAGCCTGCAGTAGAACAGGTGCTGCCATAGCACCTCTAGTGCATCCCAGTCAGAGACCACACCTCGGTTCAGCACTGAATAGGAGCCCTCTTGGTTTTCAGGCACTGTATACGAGGGTTGGCCCTGGGCTGGGTGCTGTAGCAGCTGGACGCGTGAGGGTACCACACTGAGGACATGGTCCTCTCCAGTCAGTCCACATTTGGTAAATCCTGTGCCTGTGTCAATCACCACAGCTGCCATGTCCTGGCAGTGGCCCAATGAGTGGCGGCAGAGCACTGGTGACCGCACTGGCAGAGCATTCATGGTGGACCCCAGCTCATAGCAGGCCCCTAGGTGTGTAACCTCTGATGAATGTGTAATATCCTCAGCTGTCCGCTTGAACTGGGCACTCTGGGGCTCAGTGCCCACCATGGCTATGGGCAAGGTCTTGCATCCAGTACCAGGTGTGGTAGACATCATCAGAGAAAGCTGTTCCTTCTGGGCTTTAGGGGAGCTTCCAGGTTGCCAGGATGAGAGCTGATGCATGCCAGAGCGTTGAGCACTACTGATGCCGACATCATCTCTATTCATATAGATACAGGTCTCTTCAGGGTCCAGGGGTACCCGAAGTACCTTTACATGGGTAGTCAGGCCCAAGGGCTCACCTTCCTGAATAGAGGACTGGCCAGGCTCTCCAGTGGTGGGGTGCTCTCTTGAAAGGATGGACTCCTTGGTGATGGAGGGTTCTTTGGAAAAAGAGGACTTCCCAGTGAGAAGTGCCTGTCTGGTGAGAGAAAGCTTTCTGGCATGGGAGGTCTGCCTAATGAGAGGGGACTGATTAGTAAGGGGGTGTTGTTCAGCTAGGGGTGGCTGTCCAGTAAGGAGGTTCTGCCCAGTCAGGAGGGCCTGCCCAGCGTCTTTGGCTTGAGAGTTATCGGGGTGAGCAGTCATGACTTCCTTCTGGTTGTGGCTGCCTATGTCCTCCTGGAGCAGGGATCTGGGTACCTCCTGTGTATTGGCTGGTATAGCAGACTCTGAGTTCATCCACTGTAGTTTCTTGGTCTGGACCACGGAGGCATCTGGCCTTCTGGAGGAGTCTAACATCCAGATGGTGTGACTAGGTTCATTTTTTTCAACATCAGGTTTGGACCAGCCAGGTCTAGGGACATGGGTCAGTGTCTTCTCACCAAATTGGAGGGGCATCTCCAGTGGAATAGGCCCAGTGAGTATCCCAACCCTGATGGGTGTCTCAGTACCAGGAGAGTCCCGTGACTCCAAGTTGAGCCTGGCTTCTTTGGGAACTAGGGCTACCTCTCGGTAGCTGCCAGATGAGAGGCTGGAGGGCACTGGACTGGACAACAAAGCTGTGGTGGACCAGAAATTGGAGTGATTGCTGTTAGGGGAGAGGATGGGCTTGGCCAATAGCTGAGTGGACAGCATATTTTCAGGGACATAGATGGATGAGTGGCTGGGCATGAGGCCCACCAGGACTGCCCGTGAACCCATAGGGTCATGGCACAGCAGCCCCATCCTGCTGTTGCCTGTGGCCATATCAAACACCAGCACACGGTCTTCCACAGCTTCCCGAAGCTGGCAGGTAGGGGCATTGGAGGTGGGGGTCTGCATAGCTTCCCTGGGATACTGAAATGAGGACTGCTTGTGGCAGGTTACTTGGTAGACAGACAATGGCACACTGGAGTAGGTGTTGTCACAGACACTGGGGGGCTGCTTCTCTGGCTGAGAGCTGTGGATCTTGTCCTGGTTCTTCTTCTGGGGCTTGGGAATATCTCGGGGTTCTGGGCCTGGTGTTGGGTTGTCTGGCCTGGAGGTAGAAATTAGTGGCTTCTCTGCTGGGTTCTCAGCCTGCTCAGGTGACATCTGCATTTTGGCGATCTCGTGCTCCTGGGCATGGTCTGGGAACTCTTCTGGAGTAGGAGGTGGGGTGGGAGGCTCCGGGAAATTCACTTTGTCCTGGCAGGATGTGACCATTTTGGAAGAGTCCAAGAGGATTGGCCCTTGGTTGCCATACCTTCTGAGAAGGAGTTCTTGAGATGGGTCCTTGGTCACTGCAGTAGTGTCATTCAGGTGGTCAAGGGTGCAGGTGTAAGTCTCAACTGCAGTGGGCATCGGGGTTGCATCCAGAACTGGAGTAGTAGCCTGAGCTTGAGTTGGAGGAGACAGTGTAGCTGTGGCTGTGGCAGGAGACTGAGCTGGACACTTACCCTGGTCCTGATCTTGGGCTAGAGTCTGAGCTGGATCCAGAAGAGGACCTTGGGCTTCAGTGGCACCATGCTCTCCTGAAAGGAAGAGGGTTGGCCACCGACTCTTCTTGGTGCCCAAAGGGGCTGCTTGGTCAGGGCTGCAGGGGCCCTTGCCCCAGCCTACCAGGACCTTAGCTGGAGCCTTGCCCTCCGTCACAATCTGCACCTGAAGCCGGGAGCGACAGGGTTCATGATGGGCCATGTCACTGGTGCTGTCACTGCGCATGCACACTGGTAAGGTCAGGGTCATATCCTCCACAGTGAAATGCTGTTGGGCTCCCACAACGGGACTCGGAAATAGGCTAGTGGAGAAGAGTCTTGAGGCATCCTGGGAGGCCTGCTCACAGCAGCACTGGGAGCTCACCGGAACAGAGTCCTGGCATAGCTGGTGAATGGGCTCGGGGATATAAGCCTGGGAAGCTGGCCTACAGGTCCCTTCAATGGTGGTCTCAGTTGACAGTGACAAACCCTGCTTGAAGTATGGGGATTCTGACCTTATCCGTGGTCCCTGGGGCCCTTTGAGGCCACCCCCCATATGCTGGCTGCCGGCTGAGGGGTGACCCTGGGGGCCCGATGGATCAGGGTCCCCCACCTTCTTGGTGGCTTCCATAGTCCTGCTCCATGCCCTAGGTGCCCTGCCCCCACTTCATTGCCATGGTGACCTCCACACATCACAGCCCCCAGTGACCTGGGGAGGTGACAGAGTGTGGGAAACCAGGGGCCCCACCCCCCTGAGGAATGGGGGACTGCCCAGGGGACCTGGGGAGGCAGAGAGACCCAGGAGTGTTACTGAAATCAACTGGCTGCAGGCCAGTCTCCTTTATCCTTCTCAGTCAGGGGAACACTCTGCCCAGGCTAGACCCAGAGTGAGGACAGAACCCGAGGGGCCGCCAGTTGTAAAACCAGGGAAGAAAGGTAGGTAGAGAAGACTCTGAGGAAGCCCCTGACGCAGGCCCTTTGTCGTGGGGTCGGGGGAAGTCCCTTCACCACTCAGTCCTGGGAGGCAAAAAGGGGGTGAGGGGCCCAGGCTCAGTCCCAAGCTCCCTATGTTCCCCAGCTCCTGCTCCAGGGACAGCAGCTCCTTGGCAGTCTGCTGCTCCAGATGGTTCTCCTCTGCCTGTGCCTCACAGAGCCCCCTCCCCAGAGCCACATGTCCCGGAAGCCCACGACCAGTATCCCGCAGGGGTAGGAATGGGGGTGGCAGAGGTGGGGGTGGGGCCTCTGCTCAGAATCCTTAAGTCAGAATGTTCTAGCTCTTGTCACATTGTGTCAGCTTCACTTTGGCCATAAGAGAGGCAGACCACTTCACCTGCGTGCAGTCTACTTATGTAATACATCCTTACTTGTACCCCCAACTCTATAATAAATAAATTTAAATATAAAAACATTAAAAGCCGGGCTCGGTGGCTCAGCCTGTAAACCTTTGGGAGGCTGAGGTGAGTAGATTGCCTGAGCTCGTGGGTTCGAGACCCGCCTGGGCAGCGAGACCTCATCTCTACAATAAATCAAAAAATCAGCCAGGCGTGGTAGCACATGCCTGCAATTCCGGCTACTCGGAAGGCTGAGGCGGAAGGATCGCCGGAGCCCAGCAGGTCGAGGCTGTGGTGGCCGGGAGTGGCCACTGCACTCCAGTCTGGGCGAGAGAGTGAGACTCCAACTCAAAAAAAAAAAAAAAAAAATTATCTGAGAGCAAGAGGACTAATACATTCTAACTACTCAAGAAACAACTTAAGACACAAAGAAAAGAAACAGCTAGTCTTCACACTCAGCTCTCACAAGAGAGGGGAACAATCGCAAATCTTTTTTTTTTTTTGAGTCATAGTCTCACTCTGTTGCCCAGACTGGAGTGTGGTGGCACATTCACAGCCACTGTAGCCTCAACCTGCTGGGCTCAGGTGATCCTTCCACCTCAGCCTTCCAAGTAGCTAGAACTACAGGCACGTGCTACCATGCCCAGGTTATTTTTTATTTATTATAGAGATGAGGACTTATCAAGTTGTCTAGGTAGGATCGCCAGAGCCCAGCAGGTCGAGGCTGCGGTGGCTGGGAGCGGCCACTGCACTCCAGTCTGAGCGACAGAGTGAGACTTCAACTCAAAAAAAAAAAAAGAACCAGACATGGAGTAGATGCATACAAAATATAAGTCATCAGACTATGTGGGCAATTCTACGTGGCCACTTCTCAGATGGAGAAAAAGAGGGGCCCAGAAGAGTTGGATCTGCCTGGACCACCATCCCAGACCCAGAGCTGCCCTGCAATCATAGAGGATAGGCCTCGGCAGCAGTTTGGAAAACTGCCCATTGCCATGGACCTGGGTGTGAACGATCTAACCTGTACTAGGGTCATACCCTCCTACCTACCATTAGCTCTTAAACCAGGGCCTCCTCCCTCTGTTTTCCAGGACTGTGTCCTTTCAGGCCTAAGTCTTTCTGCCCAGGAAACAGGTTTGTGGAGAATGCAGTTGTAGGTTTGTTCTCTGAAATTGTGTTTTCACAGAGGTTAAAAATAGTGTTCACAGCTGGCTGTGGGATACAAAGCTGTGTGACCAGGGACCGAGGCTAGCACTGTGCTGCATCTGCACCTTTCTGACTCAGCACTGGGCAAAGCCTGACCAAGCCACGTCTCATGTGGCTCCTCCCCCCTCCCTGGATACTGCCTTCGGTTATGAATGGGGACATGGCCAGGCATGGTAGCTCATGTCTGTAAGCCCAGCACTTGGGAAGCCAAGGCCAGAAGATCACCTGAGCCCAGGAATTCAAGGCCAGCCTGGGCAACATAGCAAGACCTAGTTTCTATTTTTAAAAAAAACAGTGGGGGGAATGGGCGCTGTGACTCACACCTGTAATCCCAGCACTTTGGGAGGCCGAGGCAGGTGGAACACTTGAGCCTACAAGTTTGAGACTAACCTTGGCAATATAACATCCAGGAAGGATCACCTCAGCCCAGGAGGCCAAGGCTGCCATGAGCTATGATAGTGGCAATCATGCCACTGCACTCCAGCCTGGGCAACAGAGTGAGACCCCATCTCAAGAAGAAAAAAATGGCCAGGCTCGGTGGCTCGGCCTGTAATCCCGCGCTTTGGGAGGCCGAGGTGAGTGGATTGCCTGAGCCCGCAGGTTCGAGACCTGCCTGGGCAACTTGGTGAGACCTCATCTCTACAATAAATCAAAAAATGAGCCGGGCGTGGTAGCACGTGCCTGTAGTTCCAGCTACTTGGAAGGCTGAGGCGGAAGGATCGCTACAGTCCCGGCCACTGTAGCCTCGACCTGCTGGGTGACAGAATGATACTCCAACTCAAAAAAAAGAAGAAAAAAATGAGGCCAGATGGCTCTGGACACTGAGGAGGAGCTGCTCAGCTGCTCACCCTCATGCTATGGTCCAGGAAAGTGCTTGCCCTCATGCTAAAGTCCAGAGCCCAAGGGTTGCACACACTTGTGTACACACATAGTTGTTGAACACTATTAACTTCAATAATCTCTGATTCGAACAAGCTAGTTTTTTTGTTTGTTTTTTTACAACAGAGATGCTAGTAGCAATCTCGAGTAGCCTGTGCAGCACTTGAGCTGTGCTGTGCCTGGGAGGATCGGGGAGACCTGGAGGGAGGTCCAGAGAACCCCCAGCCTGTCAGACCACGGAGCTGTCCTCTACCAACTGCAGAAGTGAGGCATAACCCTCCTTTTCTTTGTGAACAACAGGCCTGAGGTTTCCTGGGGAAAGGAAGCAAAGCTGGCTAAAGGGTCTGGCCCATGAAAAAAGACCCAAAGGGGACAGCCAGGAAAGAAAAGGCCCTTCCTACTAGGGAAGCAAACACCCCTTATAGCAATAATAACAATGATTGATATTGATTGGATCTTCCTCTGTGCCAGCTCAGTGTGAAGAACATGGAACCCAGATTCACAACAAGTAAATGAATTGGGCAATATCATACCTTCTTTTACAGATAAGGAAATCAAAGCACAAAAAGGAGAGAAATCTGTCTCAGCTGTTGTGTAGTGGAACCAGAAATATGAAGCCAGACCACCAAGTTCTGGATTCACACTTTAGGAACTTGTGGTGCCACCGCTGAGAGCCACGCCTAGGGCCATGTAGACATGGTCTCTGCTAGAAGAGAGGCAACATGACTCCATTCTGGGTGCTATAGCACCAAGTCCCACGCCCAAGCAGGTTTCTGCTCCTCCTGATAGCTTAGCAAGTAGCTCAAACCTGGGAGGGGGCATTTTCCCTGTTAGCATAGCTAAGCCAGTGCCCTCCCAGGGACCTGGTGCTGAGGTACGGGCCAGACTGAGTCCTTTGTACTCAGAATTCATGTCTGGCCAAAGTCCACTGCCATTTCATCCAGCTGTGGAGAGGGGCAGCAGGGTAGATAAAGAGGTTCTCAGGCTGGGTCCCTTCTGCCCAGCCCCTAGAGATAGCACCACAATGCCCCTCCCCCCACACGTTTTAAAATAGTCTCTCACCAGGAAGAAGGGCGTCCAATTCTATTTCTGATTCTGGGAAGTAAGGGAGGGCCAACATGTTGCCATAGTAACCTGGAGAGCCCCTCCCCCAGGCTGAGCCCATTCCCCAGGCTGAAGGCTGTTAGGGTGAGGAGGGATGGCAAGGAGGAGTTAGAAGGAGTCTAGTCTAAGGGGGAGGCCAGAGGGACTGTGAGGGCAAGTCCTGGCATCGCCTTTCCCCTCACACTTCATCTCACTCCTCCAGGCAGGCTTGGGGAGAAGAAGGCCCCAACCCCTATGGAGAGGGTCAAATTACTCTGAGAAGAAATCCTTCTCTCTTGTGGATCAGACTGGAGCCCTCCTACCTAGGAGGCCTTAAGGATGGTGGAGAGATGGCAAGAAGGGCATCAAGGCAAGAGGCATAAAAGCTACACTCTACCAGGAGCTCTATGGCTGGCCAAGTCTCCCACACCTGCTTCAACACAATCCTATTTTCGGCTCCCTTGTGTTCTCAGGAGGCAACTAGCTTTGTCAAGTCCCTGGTCCTGCACCCTTCCAGTCTACCTGCCTTGCCCTCTCTGTGCCCTGTGAAGGTTCTGGACAGCTCCAAAAATTTAGGATCAGGAGGAGCCTTTAAAGGGCCCCTATGGTGCAGTCATCCACTTGATAATGGAGTGAGAAGCAAGGTCTGTTACCCCAGAGGTTCATCCCTAGGTACTGTCCAGGGACACGTACACCAGCCCTTCTGCCCCAGAGGCTACAAATTGGAAACATTTAGATCCGGGAAAGGAGGGCATTCTTAGCTAGAAGCATGGCCCAGGCAAAGGCAGGCTTCTGAAAAGACCCAAAAGGATCTTGTAATACAATCCTCTCTTGGTGCTGATGAGAAACTGAGGCTCCCAAGGAAGAAGGGATGTACTCTAGGTCTCCCAGCACTCTGTGCCTTCCTCTGCTGACCCTCCTCCTCCTTGAAACTATCCAAATGGCCTGCAGCCTTAGACCACCTGCTTCCCTGAGTTTCTCCTGGCCAGAATACACCCATTCCATGGAGGCAGGATCATGTTTTAAAAGAGCAGGGAGAGGGAAGGATTGCTTGAGTTAGGAATTCAAGGCTGCAGTGAGCTATGAGCCTGCCAGTGCACTCCAGCCTGGGCATCAGAGAGAGATCTTGTCTCTAAAAAAAAAAAAAAGAAATAAATAAATACATATATATATTTTAAAAATAAAAGGATCTAGCACCTCCTGCTCCCTGCACCCCCCCCCCGCCTAACCCCAGAGGAAGACAGGGACAGAGGACCCCTGCCCTAAGGGAACCTCAGACAGGGTAAGGGGAGATAAACCACTTCTAATCTGAAATGTGGAAGGCAGAACCCACTAGTGCCGGAGGATGTGGCTTCTGAGCTCCAAGGCACAAAAAAATTTAAATAACAGATGTTTAAACAACCTTCCCTGCAAGCTGGCAGTGCAGTGACCCCTCTGCTGTGATGTGTTGCAGCTTAAAAATAGCCCACAATGAACGCTCTGAGCCCCAATTGACTCAAGCTTACGTAACTCTGCACGAAAGATGGCCAGCCGCACCAGCCTGGAGGAAGCGCAACAGCACAGCCGCCGACTGCTGCCCACAGCTGGCTTAGGGGCTGAGAGCTCCTTACACTCCATGGAAACAGTCCACCATCTAGAAGCCAGCATCAGTGGGGGCAAGGGAGGTGCTGCCAGAAACACACATGACTTCATGACTGCCGAGAAGAGACTCCCAACCACACCAGGAGAGGGAATGTGAGAAGAGCTGCCCTTCTTCAGGGTCTCTACAGAACCCACTCTCACTCAATGTAGGATGGGAATGACTCTAAGAACAGATGACTGGATCAAAGAGACCAGGGCGGGACTTCCCTGGCTTAGATGGATATATCAGGAAAACTGATACTTGGCTAAAGCTGTCGCTACTGTCACTCCTTGACAAAGCATGATGCCATGGAGCCTAAAGGGGTAAAGCCAATTCCTTTGGTGCCTCTTGATGCTTCATGGTCCACGGTACAACATCCCAGGAGGAACTTGTGGAATGAAGAACAGAGCACTAGCTTCAAAGCTGATTGAATCCCATGATCTTGGCCACCAGCTGCTTAAAATCCCCGCATTCCCTGATACATTTCCAGATCCCAAATGCCCAGTCCAAGACTGGCCACAAGAGTGTACAAGTAGCTAACCCAACCTGAAAGGGAACAGAGGAGAGCGGTGAGGATGCCCCAGCACTGGAGCCTCTGGTACTCTATCTCTGCCCATGCTGAGCTCCAACAAGGAGTCATCAATTTCTCTCAGCTCCTACACCTGAGCTCAAAGCAGGAACCCATGAGCCTGGCCCAATAGCTCCTATGGATCAACAATGAGACTGGTTCTGAAATGAGTCTGCATCTGGAACCCTCAAGTGTGACCCCCAGAGAGCCTTTGGGTCCCTGGGAAAATTCTCTGAAAGGCTAGGGCTGAGGTATAAGGGGACTCTCATGCCAGACTCATGGTATCCTTTCAGAGCAGGTCAGTCTATCCCATGTATGCCCTCCAGGGCCAGGTGACAGTGACACCAATATGAAGTCAGAAGGGTGTAAGTCATCTGCTGCTTCCTCAGCCCCAGCTCCCACCCTGGCCTTCCCTCAGCCTTTATTGGCATGTGCTTTCCCCTAACCCCACTGGGCTAAGATGGAAGGAAATGAGACAGAGAAGTTGATATCTGTTCTTCACAGCTCTTGGTGGAAAGACTAGTTTCCCAAAGTGCTGGGAGAAACTTCTTTTCACCCTATTCTACCCTGGTGGCAGGCCCAGCCCCGCCATGGCCACTAGCAATCCTTCCCTTGTACTGACCACCACTGTATCTGAACTCAGACCTCCCCTGGGGAGAGGTAATACAGCCTTCACCAGTTCTAAAGGTCACCCAGGAACCTCCTGGTCCCCCAGCCCACCCAGGAACCTAGAAGTGCCCTTCCCACCCTCCCTGGTAGCCCAGTCACCAATTTAAAGCTCTCAAACGGTTCCAGCTCCTGATATTCCAGATGGGTTTGGGACTCTCAAGTGGTTCTGAGAGTGGAGCACAGAGCTTGGAGGCTGTAGAAGTTGGGGATGGGGCAGCAAGCACCTGCTTGACTAGGGTTCCAGGTTCACCTGGAGAATTCTGGCCCTGGAGGCCCTTGGCCCAGAAACACGCCCAGAGCACCATTCTGGCTGCACAGGAAACCTGGCACACACTGACTCTTTCCCTCTTGCTCTCCCACCTCCCTTCTCTGGGACCCCTATCCATGCTAAGCTTCCCTCCTGTCCAGAGACCCCCTTTCTCTATGAGTCCACTCTTATGAACAGGTAAGCCAAGTCAGTGGGGAAGGAGCTGCAGCTTGGAGCTTTGGGTGACCCTTAGATCCCCAAGATAGGGTTAAGGGATGAGGACTGCAAATTGGAGGGATTGAAGCTGTCCTTTCCAATGGGTATGGGAACCACAACTGGGGAGGCACCCCAGGATACTCCTCTCACCTCTCCCAGCCTCCAGGGTAACACAGCTGTCTCCTGCACACACAGAGAGACAAGAGGTCAGGGACTGAGGATGTGAGACTACAACCACTTCACTGCCTCACTTCAGCTTATAGGTTCCTGATTTTTGGACCTCTGCACTTGAGCAAAAGCCTCACCCAGTTGTCCTTTTAAGCCTCACCCAGTTGTCCTTTTAAGCCTCACCCAGTTGTCCTCAAGGATTTTGGGGCCTCCAGGACTGGATCTCTCTCTGGCCTGAGGTGACAGAGTGAGTGGCAGTCTGGGTAGAGAACAGGTGGGAAGCTTTGGGTCCAAGGAGACTCTCACTGATTAACAGAAAGATTTCCATGTATGACTGGGCAGATCTAGGGATTCAGAGGGGAGAAAGCCTTCCCTCTTAGGGTAAGCTGGGGTGTCCCAACTGGAAAGATGGAGGCCACGAGGGTCTTGAGTGAGGAAGAAGGAACACTATGATCCATGTCCTGACCCAGGCACTCTGGTGCCCCAGCTACCTGCACCCACATGGCCCAGCAGTCAGCAGAGGGGATGAGTAGAAGGGGGAAACTTCTTCCTTTCCAGAGAGTATGCACTTTAGGGGTTATTATGCAGTAGTCTTGATGAGTATAAATAGCCTGAGCAGTTGGCTCTTCAAAGTTGGCTCCTTGGCCGGGTGCGGTGGCTCACGCCTATATCCCAGCACATTGGGAGGCTGAGGTGAGAGGACTGCCTGAGCCCACAAGTTTGAGACCAGCTTGGGCAACTTAGCGAGACAACTCTACAATAAATTAAGAAAAATTAGCCAGGCATAATTAGTGCCTGTAGTTCCAGCTACTTGGAAGGCTAAAGTGGAAGGATTACCTGAGCCCAGCAGGTAGAGACTGGTAGCATAAGCATGCTACCGCATTCTAGCCTGGAGGAAGGAGTGAGACACCAACTAAAAAAAAAAAAAAAAAAAAGTTGGCTCTTTGAAAGTGTGGAGCTAGCCGGGCTCGGTGGCTCAGCCTGTAATCCCGCGCCTTTGGGAGGCTGAGGTGAGTGGATTGCCTGAGCCTGCGGGTTCAAGACCCGCCTGGGCAACTTGACGAGACCTCATTTCTACAACAAACCAAAAATTGGCCGGGTGTGGTAGCGCACGCCTGTAGTTCCAGCTACTTGGAAGGCTGAGGCGGAAAGATTGCCGGAGCCCAGCAGGTCAAGGCTGCGGTGGTCGGGAGTGGTCACTGGACTCCAGTCTGGGCAACAGTGTGAGACTCCAACTCAAAAAAAAAAAAAAAAAAAAAAAGAAAGTGTGGAGCTGAGGCCTTCCTTGATGCTGGCTCATCTCAAGTGCAAGTGCAATGCTGGCAGTGTTGCAGGGACCCAAGTCTCCATGCCCCTGATGGTGTGTGCGGGAGTGGGGATGCTGCAGATGGAGCAGGGGACCCCAGAGAAGTCCCACGGCTGGGGGAAGAGGGAGAGGTGGCCTGGGCCGTGAGAGAAACTATCCTGGCTGCAGTATGCTTAGGTACCCAACCCACCACTCTGGTTCTTTCCAATAGTCCCCAGACCACTGTAACCTGGATCTGGTTCTTGCCTACCCATCTGTTCTCTGGAGATTCAGTCCCTTTCTAGCCTCAGGTCCTCTGTACCTGCTGCTGTTTGCCAAAAACTCTCTTCCTCCAACTCTGCTTCTGATGGTTTTTCCCCATCTGATAGGGCCTCAGCAAAATGTCACCTCCTGGGAGGCATCCCCCACCTTTCTATTCACCTCTCTATCAAAAGCAGTTCTCTATTTCCTCAAAAAGCTTCCTATCATTCTTTCATGTCATTTACCACAAGTTGTACTTGACATTCATTTGTTCCTTTACTGGTTCATGGTCAGTGTGTGGTCACTGATGAGTCCACTGTGCCCAGCAGGTAGGGTACACAATAGGTACTTCATAAATACATGTTGCAGAAGTGCTCTCACTCGCTCACTCTGGAGTGAGGGACCTAATGTGCCCTGCATACCTATCGCCTCTGAAGGCTGAAGGGCAGGGACAAGATGGAAGCCCAGTGCTCTCCAGTCCAGCATGGCCCAGGGGCAGCTTGGGGTTAGTTCAAGGCCGCTAAGCAAGTCCAGCCAAGGGATTAGGTCAAGTGGGTCGAGGCGGCTCTGAGAGAGGCCGAGGCCGCCATGTGCTACTGCACATGGGTGAGGACTGTGGCTGTTCTGGGAGTTTGTTCACCTCATCTGAGGCGCCAGGACCTAGGTTCACGTAGGTTCCAGGCAGCTGCACATAATGGTCCCCAAGTAGTGTAGACACTATCCGCTCCACTTCCCCTACTAGTGCTCCAAAGGTGGGTCGTGCTGCTGGGTCTGCCTTCCAGCATCGCTGCATCACATGATACCTGCAGGAGGTAGGGGGGAGAGGAAGATGTCAGGGGCAGGGCATACCTCTACTCAGGGATTCTGGGCCATCCACCTCTGGCAGGCACATAGGGACGAGGACAAGTGATAGAGCCTAGTGCCCAGCATTGCCCAATCAGGGGCAGCTCTTCTCATCCTTATGATTGCTGTTCCAGTCCTCACTTCGCCACCCTGGCAGAAGTCGAACTACCTCAGGGGTTAAGAGCTTTTGCTCCTGTGCTCTGGGCAATGTGAACTTGGGAAAGTTCCTTAATCTCTCTGTGCATTTGGGTCTTCCTCTGATCATAAAGCAGTAGGGGCATAGGGTGAGAGGATGCCTGTGGAGTGCTCAGCATGTGGCCCAGCTTGCAAGCTATCATGGATATCATCACAGGTCTCCCAGGAAGGAAGCCTGGGTACAGTGAAATGTGGATTAAAGATCTTGAAGCAGGAGTATTTGAGGCAGAACCAGTGGCAACCTGGTTCCCAAGCTGGGTTCCAGTGCATGCCCCATTATCTTAGGGATGTCATTTCTGCCTTAAGTGCCTCTAAGTACTGTACACATTGTATCTCATATAACTGTCAGATTCTCTGAGAGTGGTACTGTTATTATCCCTACTTACAGATGAGGAAGCTGAGGCCCAGAGAGGAGAAGGGACTAGCCCTGGTGAAGTGAATGCTGTGGTGTGCCACCCAGATCACCCTTCATTCTCCCTGTGGCTGGGAGTGTTGTCTGCTGATGGCTTTTGGTTTAGGCCTTCTGTAGGAATTGTCCTAGACAGAAGAGAGCTGTCTCTGCCAAGCTCATACCCTCTCACCAGGCATAGCCTGTGACTGTAACTGATTAATGCCTGGTACAAAGACCTGGCCCCTTGGTCTCAATTTCAAAAAACTCTGGAGGGTCACTTTAGCTCAAGCAGTTTCTGTGGGATGGGCTGCAGCCTCTGTTGCATCTGCATCAAAGTCCAACTTCTCTCTCTACCTATTCCTGTTTCTCCTGCCCCCCACCTACCAATAAACCCCTTGTACATAAATCTGTATCAGAGTCTGCTTTGGGGAGCCTAGCCTGGATGCAAGTTGGCAATGGGTTAGTGAAGTAATAAAGGTGAAGCCCAAGGCAGGTAGGGCTGTGAGGAAAGGCTACGCATATCCTCTCTGAAGCAGTCTGAGATAGGAATCATCAACTACTTTTACCTGTGACCTGGTTCTTTCTGTTCTAACCACACAGGCCTGGACGCAGCTGAGGCATACCTACTGCTAATGAAGCTGAACCTCAGCACCAAACCCACCCTACACACACTGAGGACAATATAGCTGCTGCCATCCCTCCAGGAATGGGGAATCCGAAATTACATCCAGTGGGGAAAAAACCTAATCTGGAGATATAGAGGGGGCTGCTGTAGTAACTAATGGAATCTTTCCTTGAGGTTAAATGAGTAGAAAAGGTGGGAAACAGCCCTTCTTAGTGGGAGTGGGGGAGAAGAGTGCTGGGAAATCAAATCACAGGCTTCAACACAGACACTGAATTCAGAATGCTGTTACCATAGCAATTGTGAGGCCTGCCCTGTATGGGGGTAGGACCAGTCCACAGATGAGGAAACTGAGGCCCAGAAAGAATCCCTTCCCTATCAAGCAGGTCAGTCAGGTGGGAACTGCCCCTTCCTTGTCTCTAGGGCCCAGCTCCCTCCCCGTCACCACCTCCACATACTCACAGAGAATTGGGGCAATACTCAGGCTGGGGCAGGCGCCGACCCTGGGCCAAGAAGTGAGTGAGGTCAAAAGGATCAATGTGGGGGTATGGTGGAGCACCCCGTGTCAGGAGTTCCCACAGCAGCACACCGAACGACCACTGTGGGAAGAGGGAGATGAAGGCACTCAATTCTCACTCCAAATTTGGGGGCAGGTAGGCCTCCCGGGGGCTCTACCTCCCAGAGTCCTTAAGCTGGAAATAGGGGATCCATCCTCCAATGAGAGATTATTCCTCAATACCTTACTTGTGTCTTCCCTCTGTCTCTTCCCACTACCTCAGCCCGCCTAGAGTTGGGGCTGGGCAGGCCCTGGATCATATATGAGGAGTCAATGAGTTCACAGCCTCTGCTTGCCTTGGGAGATATCAGATTCCATCTTACAGCTGCCCAAGAAGTGGGCAAATGGGCTGTGGGGTTGCCCAGTTGGGGATTCCCTGGGCTCAGGTCACCCAGAGAAAGGGCAATACCCAGTGCTCCGGGGCACTGAGGCCATGTGGATTGCAGGACAGGTGGGGCCTCACCACATCAGACTTGGTGGTAAATCTATAGGTCTGCAGGCTCTCCAGTGCCATCCACTTGACAGGTAGGCGAGCATGGTGGTGCTGTCGAACACTATAGTACTCTTTGTCCAGGATGTCACGGGCCAGACCAAAGTCAGCCACCTTGACTGTGAATGACTCATCCAGCCTGGGAGGGAGGGAAATCACACCTAGGATCGGCCTCTACTGGGCCCTGAACTCACCTGTTCCAGGTTCTCACAGAATTTCAGAGACATAGTGTCTGGTCCAAGCCTGCACTGGGCAGATAGAAAAGCTGATGCCCAGAGAGGGGAGGACATACCCAGGGCTACAAAGGTTAGAATAAACCCTTCCCTGAGGCAGCACTGGGCAGCTGCAAACCTTCATGCCCCACACCCTTGCTTCACTCCAGCTACTCTGGCCTCTCACATGCAGTTCCGTGCAGCCAAGTCCCTGTGTACAAACTTCTGCTCTGCCAGGTACTCCATGCCATGGGCTACCTGCAGGCCAAAGCTGATGAGGTCCTTCACAGTGGGGTTCTGGAGACACAAGTAAGTTGGTGGTCAAGGGCAGAGCAACTCCATCTTCAGTTGCTGTTGCCCAAGCCCCCCATCCAGGGCCAGCTGAGCACTGACCCGCTGAGGTGTGCGGATGAACTGGAGCAGGTCACCATGGCACATATAGGGCAGCAGCACACGGGGCAGCCCCTCAGGTGGCAACATGATACCAATGAGAGCCAGTACATTTGGGTGGTGCAGGTCACGCATGAGCAGTCCCTCTCGCAGGAAGGCCTCCACCTCTTGCACCTCTGTGATGCCTGTAGAGCAGCTTGAGTCAGGCCCAGGGCAGGGAGGGTCAGTTGGGGAAATGGGAAATAAAGGTCTCCTGCTCAGGGTCACTCAATAAGGTAGAAGCACAGCAGGAGCTAGAACCCTCCCAACCTTCCCCCTGCCCTCCCAGCCTCTGCCCCACTTACGGCTTAGTGACTTGATGGCACAATGGATTCGATTCTGGGCCTGGTCTGTGTATTCTCCATGGTAGACAACTCCAAAGTGCCCTGGTAAGAGGGAGATAATGAGAGTGCCCTAGGCCCACGCCAAATCTTCTCATTGGTAACCAAGCCTCAGAGCACCAAACTGGCCAATCTGACATTAAAAACAAGTAGCAGCTGGGCGCAGTGGCTCAAGCCTATGATCCCAGTACTTTGGGAGGCCAAGGCGGGAGAATTGCCTGAGTCCAGGAATTTGAGACCAGCCTGGGCAACTTGGCGAGACCTTGTCTCTACAATAAATCAAAAAATTAGCAGCCGGGCTCGGTGGCTCAGCCTGTAATCCTGCACCTTTGGGAGACTGAGGTGAGTGGATTGCCTGAGCCCACAGGTTCAAGACCTGCCTGGGCAACTTGGCAAGACCTCATCTCTACAATAAATCAAAAATGAGCCGAGCGTGGTAGCACACACCTGTAGTTCCAGGTGCTTGGAAGGCTGAGGCGGAAGGATTGCCGGAGCCCAGCAGGTCGAGGCTGTGGTGGCCGGGAGCAACCACTGCACTCCAGTCTGGGTGACAGAGTGAGACTCCAACTCAAAAAAAAAAAAAAAAAAATTAGCTGGGTGTAGTGGCACATGCCTGTAGTTCCAGCTATTTGGAAGGTTGAGGCAAAAGGATCAGTTGGCCAAGGCTGGGTGGCCATGAGAGTGCCACTGCACTTCAGCCTGGGTGACAGAGTAAGACTCCAACTTAAAAAAAAAAAAACAAGCAGCAAAAGCCAGGTGTGATGGCACATGCCTGTAGTCTCAGCTACTTGGGAGGCTGAGGTGGGAGGATTTCTTGAGCCCAAGGGTTTTAAGTTCAACCTGGGCAACATAAAAAAATTGAAAAAAAAAAAAGACCCAGCTGCAGCCACATGATGGCAGAGCCCACAATCCTCCCATGCTCACTTAATTCACACCAGAACTCACTGAAGATAGTTCTTTTTCTTTTTTTTTTTTTTC
>NW_007250724.1:531859-539152 GCF_000164805.1 Carlito syrichta
CCACCGCAGCCTCGACCTGCTGGGCTCAGGTGATCCTTCCACCTCAGCCTTCCAAGCAGCTAGAACTACAGACATGCGCCACCACACCAAGCTAATTTTGCTGATTTATTGTAGACACAAAGTCTTGCCAAGTTGCCCAGGCCAGCCTCGAATCCCTGGGTTCAGGCAATCCTCTTGCTTCTGCCTCCCAAAGTGCTGGGATTATAGGCGTGAGCCATTGCGCCTGGCAAATAAAACTCTTCTAGTCCCTATTTCACACATGAGCAAATGGAGGTCAGAGAGGTTAAATGGTATACCCAAGGCCACACAGGTTGGTGAGAAGGCCACAGCAGAGTCTGACTCAACTGTTCCTTGAACCTATGTGATCTCAAGATCCCCATCTCTGCCCTAGCCCCACCTGGCCCCTGCACCTTTGCCAATGACTCGGTCACTGTGAGTGACCACCCGCTCATAGGGAATCAGCACATCTTTGACCTCCGTCAAGAGCGCAGAGTCCAGGTCCCTAAGCCGGATAGACTCTGTCCTTAGCAGCGGGACACAAGATCCATCCTTGCTGTCTGAGAAGGATGCTCTGTGAACCCGAGTGGTGGAATCCAGACTGTCAGTGGCAGGAAGTGCTGTGGGGAGAGAGAAGGAGTGAGGGGTTTGTAGAGAGAGGGAGTGGTCCTAGCTTCTAGAACCTCCACCATCTCACCAAGGTCATTTCTGTAGTCAGAGCTGGAGTGGAGAAAAGGCAGGGGTATGGCTCCAGCAGTCTGGTCCAGGGATGCCAGGTCACTCAGGTTGAGAGAAAGAACTGTGGAAAGACAGCCCCTGGTGGCCAGGCTTTCCAAGCTCCTAGGAGCTGAACCCCTCCAGGGAGGTATGGAATGTCCCCAAGGCCTAGGCAGAGAGAGGATGTGGGGACTTGGAGATGCCATTGTTTGGGGGTAGGGGATAAATGAGGGCAAGAGTGAAGTGCTCACCTAGCTTCTTCCTTTGCCACCAGTAGTTGAAGACTAGTGCGGTGGCCAGAGCAGCCACAAGCAGGAGTAAGGATAGCAGGACACCAAGGATTGTGCTCTGTGGGACTCCCTCTGGACCTGGTCGCACCACCCTACCCAGGATGTGACATCCACCATCCACGCAGACCTAGGGGCAGGTGGCAACTCAGGCCCAGCCTGCAGGCCCTCAGCCCATGTTTTCTACAGAGGGCCAGCTGGGCTGCCTACCTGCAATGCAGCACCATCCTTGCCAAGTTGCAGGGAGGGGGGCAGAGGGCAGACAACGATGTCTCCCCGAAGGTCGTGCTGGCAGCTCTCACCACCCACGGTTATGTTCACATCCATGCAGTCAGCCACAGCGCCCAGCCCAATGTACTGCAGAGATGGTCATGAGGACCAGCCATGGTCTGGCCCCATCTCCAGATCCTTCACTGTCCCTGCCCCATCCCCCACTTACCTCGAACTTAATGGCATGTTCCTCAGGCTTCAGTGGGAATAGAGTGGCACTGGGTAGACGGGGTGGGGGTAGGAAGCGAAAGCCTGGCAGTATAAAGCCAGCAGCTCCATCTCCCCGGGCACTCAGATTCCCAGCCACCCACCCCTGGGGGTCTCGGACCACATATTCAGGCAGGCGGCACTGCTGCTGCTCCGGAAACTTCCCCTCACACTGTTGGGACCCACATGAGAGTGGTTAGCCAGGCGTCCCATCTGTGGCTACTCCAGTCTCCTCAGCCCAGCATGGCGTGGGACAGGGCTCAGGGGACTAGTCCAGCCTACCTCCCTCCTGGCCAGCACCCACTCACCCTATTCCCTACTGCCCTAAGCCCATCATGGAATGACAGCTCTATGTGCCACGCTGAAGTCAGATGCTGGCCATGGATGGTGATGTGGGAGCCACTGTGGAAGAGGGCAGGGTGGTGAACTTGAGCTTCCTCTGAGGCTGGCTTTCTCATCCCCCAGAGGCCAGGATGGGCAAGGAGGTGACACTTACGTGTAGCCACATTTAGGACTGATGTCAAGTATAATGGGGTCTTCCCTGTAGCAGAAGGTCCAGGAACCAGGCACCTTGGCACCCCCTACAAGCAGGCTAAGGGGGACGCGGGCCATGGCAGCCCCAGGGGGTGTGACACATAAAAGCTGTCTCTCACTGACCCTGCAGGAATAAGGATTTGGACTCAAGGCACACTCCTTGTGATGACCACGTTCACTTCCTCCAGGGGCCTGCCGACCCCACGCAGTTCCTCTGTTGGTCATCTCTCCCACCCACCCACACTCCATGGGTCCGTCTGAAGGTAGGGTGGTCCCAGCAAGACCTACAAGGGGGCAGAAGGGAAGAGAACAAGTTCCCCATAGCTTTGGCCACAGCCAGTGGACCCTGTGATGGGCTTTCTTGCCTCTGGGCTGAAGGGGGCAGCAGACCCTTCTTCCTGGACCTGTCTACCACACTGACCATGTGACAGAGTCCTCTTTCCTCTTTACTAACAGGATCTAGCTCCCAACCTGGTGAGGCTCCCCTGCGTAGAGCCCTGTGGCCTCCCATCCTCTTGCCTGGTGGTACTTACTGTTCTAGCAGACATTGAGTTCCGTTGACCAGCACAGCCCGGCTAGAGCCTATAGACAGACCTTGGCCTTCAAGGGTGAGACGAGTGCCCCCTGACCATGGGCCAAAGAGAGGTTGCACTGCTGTCAGCACTGGCTCCTAAGAGACCATAAAGGTGGCTTATGTAGAATAGTCTCTTTACTCCAAGCCCTTCCCTCCTCTTACTGCCCATTGGTCAAGGGCATAGACAGGGCAAGGTGGCCTCACCATGAAAGAGAAGCCTCCCAGCATGGAGGTGCCATCTACCCGGAAGTGTTTGCCTGGTGGCATGTTAGTCACGGTGAGGCTGACGTTGGTAGGCCCCACTGCCTGGGTGCCCAAGGGCTTCAGCTCACACTCAAGCTCCTCTACAAAGTCCTTCCGAGGCACTGGTCTGTAGCACAAGGGCAACCCCTGAAGTCAGCTGGGAATCACATAGGCCTAACTGCATGCCCGCCACAAGTCTCGGGGCTCCTCTGAGCCTGAGGATGGCATTTCTCTACCTATGCCTCCCTCCAAGGAGGGCAGGATCTGGCAGGACAGAAACTAACATTTCCTGGTGCATGCATCAACAGACAGGAAGGACACATGTAAGCTCAAAAAAGAGACAGAGTTATCTCCCCAGACACAAAGCAGCCAGAGCCACTGCAGCTTTCCCCACATCCCCTAGCCCCTGATAGCAGAGAACAGGGCCTCACAGGAAAGAAGCTGCTTGGTTGTCCCATCAAGAATAGAGTGGGGAGGGAGCAGGTTATACCTGAGATTTGAGGTGTCCTTGGGCAACAGCCGGCAGGGACTTTGGCCCACAGTGATTTGATGGGTTCCCTCAGGCACCAGACCAGCAGGGTGCAGGTAGAAGTTGGAGCCACACAGAGTCAGCCTTGTGCTGCCCCTTAGGGGTCCAATGTGGGGGTAGAACTGAAATGGGGGGAACAGATAGCCTGAGTCCTTATATGCCAGTTCTCATTCAAGCATTTTCCTGCCTCCAAGTCTTTGCATGTGCTGTTCCTTATGCCAAGAATGCATATAGATACTGAAGACATTTTAAGCCTGAGGAGAATCATGATCAAGACTTACTGTTCACCACCCCAGGCCCAGCTTGTTTCACCCTTACCTGTGCCCCACCAGAGATGCCATACCTCAGTAAGCTCAGGTGGGCAGTGGTCCTGTTGCCAGGAGCCAGGACATTCCTTCTGCCGGCCACACATACTTCCACACCAACCACAGTCCATGAAACGCTGTGCCCGCAGGCAACGCCCGCAAGTGACAAAGTGGTGGCAGCCAGGGCCCCTGATAGGTACCTGGAAGACCTTGGGATGGAAGACAGGTGGCTCAGGAGTGGTGACTAGAGAGAAGGACTGGGCCCCATAGACCCTTCTGGCCCCATTGTAGACTAGGGTGGTGAAACCTGTCAGTGCCCCCCTGGATTGGATAAGAGTCTATGCTCCCACAACCCTAGCCCCAGGCCTTGACACTGCCCACCTCACCTGATTCCCAGAGGCGAAGAGGAGATGGTCCCCAAGGTGACCGACATCCCGTTGCACGGGCTGCCCATTGTTGCCCAGCGAGAAGTTAGACACATACAGCAAGTAATTGAGTGACCTGGCCAGCTCCACCTACGACAGGTCAGCTCTGAGCAAAATGGGGATGGGGACAGGAACCCAGGGCCAGGGAGCTATGAGGACCTACCTGTAGTATACGCCCATCAGTTGTGCCCATATGGGCCACTGTGACATTGTCAAGGCGTGTCACATGCAATGCAGTGACCTGTACTGGTCCCAACAGCCCGTTGAATAGGTCCACACGTGAGAGACTACCTCTGACCAGCAGAGGGAAGTGGTGGCAGCTGGTGTTGGGACTGGAGCCCTCCAGGATAGGCTGGGGAGGGACAAGAAATGGAAGAAGTCAGGGTTCGGTCCTGTGTACTAACCCCTTGGGTCCTCTGTAAGTGACCACAGCAGCCCAAAACTTCCACCCCTCACCTTGCCTGACTGGAGAAGGCTGTGGGCCAGCCAGTTACCAACTCTTGCATCCTGCACAGGGTTCTCAGAGTAGCAAGAGGAGGGAGGAAGGCCCAGGCTGGAAGACCAGCTTCCCCTACTCCCTGCCCCACCCTGCCATGTCCATTTTGATCATGAATTACTGAGTCTTACAGATCTAACCCTATTCCATCCTCACAACTACTTTGAACAATGGGTGCTCTCACCACCTCCATTTTACAGATGAGGAAACAGGCTCAGAGAGGTTTAGTCACTTGTCTAAGACCACCGCATGGCCCCTCTGGAGAAGAGCCAGGTTAGAAGTCTGAGCTCAACCAAAGTCCTTTTCTGCCCCCTGCTGGCCCTGCTCTGCCTCTTAGCAAATCTTTTTCCCTCTGGGTTTGTTTCCCCACTTGCATAAGGGGCTGGATTCCAAGGTTAATTGGACAGCACCAGATTGGTAACATGGTCCTTCTCCCTGAGACTCCAAAGGTCTTCCCGCACCTCCGGCTGCTCCTTACACGTCCTTCAGGGCATAAAGGAATAAACCAAGGCCCTACAGCCTGGGAGTTAGAACTAGGCCTTAGAGGATAGAAGACACAAATCTCTTCCCTGTTTTTAGCAAGAGAGTGTTTTGGGGACTGCACTTGTGCCCCAGGGGGACTGTGGAAGCTCAGTTATGAACTTGAGGTACTGAAGCCGAGTGCAAGGTGCAGGCAGGGCTCAGTAGCCAGCCCTAGGTGCTCAGGACTCTCTCTCACCAGCCTTGTGGGTACTTCTCAAGGCAGGAGCCTCTGAAGACACCATCAGACCACATAGGCTTAACCCAGTCCTGAGACCTCAGTACTGATAAAGTAGGTGTAGAGCTTAGCCTAGAAACCCCACACACCCTGGGCCTGTAGCCTGGGTGGGTGGGGACTGGGACTTTGTCCTCACTGAGGCAGGAAAGCAGGTTGGCCCTAGCAGGAAGCCTGCCAGGTGTTTTTAGCATGACTCAGGGACAGGTGGGGCTCTGGGACTGAAAGAGGCCCTACCCTAGCCAGTCCCACACCCCTGCCTGCTGGTCCCTAGGCCCCAGGGCCTTAGCTCTGGGTTCCCAGACTTAGTTAGGGGCCTTAGCTACTTAATGTCCAATGCCCCATGGAGGATCTGCACCCTACCTGAATCAACAGAAGACAGGCACCAGCTCTGAACCCCTTGGGCTTCCCGAGAGCAACTACTATTATCACACAATAGGTGCTGCTCTAGCAGCTACATGCCCAGAGTCACTGGATAAACACTGTACAGGCTGATTTATACATCTCCTGATGGCCTGACCAGTCTGTGGGCAGGGACTAAGAGTAGGTCTCCTGGAGTCTGGCACTGCCTGGGTGTGCTGGGTGTCTTCTGACCCAGAGATCACTAGCTAAGCTGGGAAAAGGCTCTGACTCCCAGAGGAAGAGAAGGGGCCAGACAGGGGTACCCAGGCACAGACAAGGAGTCTCTACCCTAGGGCCTCTCAATCCAGATGTACTCAGCAGAACTTGTACCCAGTGTGGGGTGAACCCCACATGCTCCACCCCACACTGGGTACAAGTTTCCCTCCCAGCTCTGAGGTATTAATAGGAGATAGAAAGGAGTCAATTGAGAATGTCACAGCAGGACCAGTGATACAGGATGGTCAGACACTCTAAGAGTAGTGGCTGTAGGTTCCATTTCCTTGGTTCATCTCTACTTCTCTTCTTGACACCATGGCTGGAGAGAACCTGGGTAGGGTCTGTTAGGAGGAGCCTCCAGTTCCACATGAGCTGTGAGACCTCCTGCCTGGGACAGAGCCTCAATTACAGTAAAAAAAATCTGGGATGGACCAATTCCAACCAGCCCCTCCTAGGTCTTTACTCATCCCCAGATGTTTATAGTTGCTTGCACAAGACCAGAGTGAGGCTCCCAGAAACTTCTTGAGCCAAGCTGCCTTCCTGTGTGTGTCAGGTCCTCCCCCAATCACCAGACGGCAAATGGGTTAGTGAAGACCAGGCCATGCAGGCTTCCCAACAAACTCCCAGATGTCCAAAGCCAAAGAGGCTCCCTGAAACCTGGTGGCTGGCTGAGGTGGGGAGAAGGAGGGGCAGAGGAGGAGATGATTCTCTGACAACCCCTGCTCCACCCCCTTTGGAAAGCAGACTAAAACAAAGGAAAGTGAAACAGTGTTGGCAAGCAGCTGTGATCTATGTGAATCTGTGAGCATGTGTCTCCTATTTGTGTGTGTGAGATGCCTTGTATTTGTATGTGTCAGGTGCATATTTTTCTGAGTTTATTCCTGAGGATATGGGTGATAGGAGGGGATGCCCACCATGCTATTGGGAGTTTGGGAGCTATGCTGGCAGAAAGACAGTTATAATGTAATCTCATCCTCACATAATCAGGGAAATTACCTAAAAAAATCAGAAGCCATGATGTGCAGGAAGGACAAAGAGCAAAATGAGGCAGCAACAGGGGCCAGCCTGGCTGGGAGATGAGTCTCCACTGCGGCCTTTAGCTGGTTTCTCACACTACTCCCGGCACTTAGAAACTGGGTGAGAAGCCGGGCTCGGTGGCTCAGCCTGTAATCCCGCACCTTTGGGAGGCTGAGGTGAGTGGATTGCCTGAACCCGCGGGTTCGAGACCCACCTGGGCAACTTGGTGAGACCTCATTTCTACAATAACTCAAATATTAGCTGGGCGTGGTAGCGTGTGCCTGTGGTTCCAGCTGCTTGGAAGGCTGAGGCGGAAGGAT
>NW_007250724.1:539371-540959 GCF_000164805.1 Carlito syrichta
CTCCCAGTGATGGAAGGAAAGCAGCTTGTGTTTACCCATGTGCACATTCTTACAGGTGAGGGCCCCTTCTTTCTGCTCACCGGGTTGGGGCAAAAACTGGGAGGCTGGAAGAAGTCGAGGCCTCGCCGGAGACCCGTGTGGACGGAGGAGTCACAACAGCGTTCCACACCCTCATCGATTAGGGTGTCCAGCAGGTCAATGGGGAAGGCACAGACGACAGAGTTGGGGCCCACTCCAAGGCCACCATCTCTGCCAGCCACGAAGACTCCAAATAACACTTCCTGGCCCTCAGTGATGCTCAGCTCAGTGGCAAGTTGGGAGCCCACAGGAGCTGAGTGGGCTGCTCGCAGCACCGGGTAGGGCTGGCCACCCTCTGAAGTCCCGCGGCGCCGGCGTTTAGGAGCAAAGCGGCAGTCAAGGACCAGCTCCCGGTAGTCGCCCAGCTCCACCTCAGAGGCGCTGAGTCGTGCCAGGCGTGTGTGCAAGGCACCAGGAGCATCTGTCACACTGGCTGGCTGCACAGTCAGAAAGTAGACGAAGGATCCTGCGTGGAAGCTGTGCACATATTCGATATGGTAGGAGGCGAGGTGCTTGGGCAGCACAGACAGTGCCGCAAAGCCTGGTGCAAATCCAGAGACATCAGCCTTGAGGCGCCTGATGGACACTGAGCGTGGGCTGAAGCTGGCAGCCACAGCTTCATCCAGTGAGGATGCCACGTAGAAGTAGGAGGCCTGGCCTTGCTCAACCACAGTCACACGGGTGCCCAGTGGGCTGGCCACACAGTCGGGGCAGTCCTCAGGTCGGTTATGGTAGGCCGAGAAGAGGCAAGCTGGTGCCACCAGGTGCAGGGCTGTCCCTCGGAACTCTAGTTCATGCAGGAAGCAGCGGCCCTGCAGGCTTGAGCCACAGCTGACCAGGGCAGGCAGTGCTGGCTCCAGCACCAGCACCTTTGTGTCGGTATCGCCCGCTGGGCCATGGGGGCCCGGGCCACAGGCCGCACATGTCTGGCAGCTAGGGTCCCCGGCAGGGCCTGTGGCCAGGCTTTCCACAGACTTCAGGTCAGGCCCAAGCACGTGCAGGCGATTGCGTATGGCCACAAACACAGCACTCCCATCCCTGCCGCCCTCGTAAGTCACCACAGCCTGTACTGGGCCGCCAGCGGAGAAGCTGGGCACCACATACTTCACGTCAAAGTCGCGGGAGGCAGCGTAGGGGGTGCGTGGGCACTGCCAGTCCTGGGAAGCCGCGGGAAGGGCAGGTGTTAGCAGCAGCAACAACAACAGGGAAGACTCAAGCAGAGGCAGGAGGAGGTCCGTCCAGGCCATGCTGGGCCCTTGTGACATCCCCATGGGCCTGGGCCTGGCTGGGAGCTCACTCGAGTTCTGGGCTGGTCCAACGTTAAGCAGCAGTGCCCCAGCTTACCCCCGCCCCAGACTCCTGTGAAACCCAACCTCTTCTCGTGCCCTGGGGTTTGAGCACCTGACACCTGCGGACACACCGGCAGGGAATGGAACAGCCGCCTCATCCGCCGTCCAGCTCCCGCTTCAAGCTGGCGTCTAGTGCTAAGCGCCGGGCGGAGCGCGGCGGG
>NW_007250724.1:540990-544392 GCF_000164805.1 Carlito syrichta
GTGCAAGGCCTGCCGGAGCCCAGGCCCTCAGCCCATCCCATTCTTCTGATTCTTCCGGCCCTTGGAAGCCTGGCTCCTACACCTTCCCTTGGCGCCTTTTTTTCAGTGGTTGTGGGTGGGTGTGCAGAGTGGACTGGAGAGAGTAAGCATGTTTGAGCCATCCCCTCCTGTCTCCCACACAACCAACTGGGTCGAGGTGGGTAGGGGGCAGGACACTTGGCTCTTTTTTTTTTCCAGTTGGAGTCTCACTCTGTCGCCCAGGCTGGAGTGTAATGGCACGCTCACGGCCACCGCATCCTCCACCTGCTGGACTCAGGAGACCCTTCCACCTCAGCCTTCCAAGTAGCTGGAACTACAGGCGCGTGCTGTCACGACCAGCTTATTTTTTAACTTATTGTAGAAACGGGGTCTCACCAAGTTGCCCAGGCTGGTCTCGAACCCCTGAGCTTAGGCAATCCTCTCCCCTCGGCTTCCCAGAGTGCTGGGATTACAGGCTTGAGCCACCACACCTGGCCCACCTGGCTTTTTTCTTCCGGTGGAGCTAGTATATACTTACAGCAACACTCTCAAAACACTGGTGCCCAGAGGGGCCTGGAAGGCCCGCTTTGTGGGGAACAGAGACCAGGAATGTATGGAATACCACAGAGAAGATGTGGGGAATCCAACATAAGATGGTATGGGGCGCCATCCTTTGTGGGCAGGGACCATTCTTCCATGCACCTATCCTGAGTTGTCAGTGACAAGATGGTGTCAGAGAAAAGTGTGTTGTACTCTGCCCACCCAGGGTCATAAAGGTTTTAGGATAGACCTGGCCTTGCTGGCTGGACGTCAGAAGGGGCAGCTTACGTGGAGGCCCAACCCTGGGGTATGAAGGCTTCCTGGAGGAGGTGCCTATGTAGGTGGAGAGAGGAGAAAGGGAAAGGGTACTCCTGTAAGGCTTCTGTGCCAGGCCCCTCTCCTGGGTCCCACAGACCCATGGCGCCTCCTCTGCAGCCTCAGTATGTGGAAGCTATATGATGGGGATAAAACCCACAATCCTGGCCTGGGGAAGGACCCCCAACTTCCTTGCTGGCTCTGCCCCAGTTTCCCCCTGATATGGGGAATCATAGGCTTTGGCTCCAACCTATCTGAAGCCTTGCTGGACCTCACTATCTACCATGAGAATGTAACCTGAGTAGGTGGTCACCCATCATCCTCCATCCAGTCTGTGTATGGGTAGGTGGAGCCTAGTTCCTAACTAGACTCAGCAGCTGCCCCTTGGCAACTAGTCCCCCCCAACACTGGAGGAGGGCCCTGTGGGACAATCTTAGCCTGACAATCCTCTCAGCCAGGTTGTCCTGGACCTTGGAAGGTTCACAGGGTTGCCCTGGGTTGTGAATTATGGGCCCAAGCTTGCAGAAGATAAGTGGGCTGGGGGAGAGAGAAGCCCTCAGCCCAACAGTATTTAGCCTGGCCCCTGGAACTTTGTCTCCTCCACTCCCCCACCCATTCCATAATTCTATTCCTGCATCCCTTTCCTAATCTGACCTTTGTTAGTGCTGTTCCTCCTTACAGGAGTACCCTTTCCCTTTCTCCTCTCTCTACCTACATGGCACCTCCTCCAGGAAGCCTTCATACCCCAGACTGTGCCAGGCCCCTCTCCTGGGTCCCACAGACCCTATACTACATCCACCCCAGCACAGTTCACTCTGTACACTCCCCTCTTCCTCCAACCCCTGTGCAGGACTTCCCCTCTTTCCAGGCTGGAGCTCCATGAGCACCTGATGACTGAGAGGAAATGGAACATGGGGCAGCCACACCCAGTGCGGGAGGATACTGTGTCCTGAGGCAACTTAAAAGGTGCTCCCATCTGGAGCCAGAATTGGCCCGGAAATGAATAAACACAAGGGAAAACTATGGCATGGTTCTTGCCTTCCCCTGGTTAACACTTCTAAAGATAGTCATGCAGGGCAAACTAGAAATGAAATGTTCTCCGTCAGGTGCAGAATTTGTTTCTCGTGACCCCCGCCTTCGAACACTCAAGAGAAATTTCTGGGAGTTGGGAGGAGACTCCTAGATCGCCCTGCCTACCCATTTTGGGAGGGGTGGGCGGGGTACACGACTATAAGTTGGCCCTCTGCTGCCATCTTATGGCCATACTGATGGTTACCCCGAGACTAAAGTCCCCCTTCCAGCAGCCTTGGTCCTCAACAGCAAGGGTCTACAGAACACCCTTTCATCTCTCCCCAACTACCGGCTCTGTAGAAGGGGACAGGCAAGGTGTGTGGGGGAGGCCAGCTAATAGGGCTCTGCAGTACCAACTACAAGTGCTCCCCCAAGGTAACTTCACCAGGCTTGGTCCATAGCTGGCTTAGGATCTGCCCAACTACCCTGGTGTCTATCACCTTGAAGGATTGCTGGCCACTTTGGCCTTTTGGGGCTCTTAGTCTCCCCTGAATACTGTTCCAGAGAACTAAGCCCAGCATCTCTCTCCAACCCCAAGATCACCTTAGTGGCAGGGGGTGTTTCTCTAACTGCAGTATGACCACATCACACTATAGCCTTAAAACATCAACAGCTCTTCACTGCCAGACTTTTTACCTGGAGTTTGAGAGCCCCAAGCCTTGTAGACTCTTCTAGCTTCATTGCAAACCAGTTATACCAGGTTCTTTACCAAGTTCTCCCCTTTGCACATGCTGGTTCCTCCACTAGAAATACCTTCCCTAGCCGGGCTCGGTGGCTCAGCCTGTAATCCCGCGCCTTTGGGAGGCTGAGGTGAGTGGATTGCCTGAGCTCGCGGGTTCGAGACCCGCCTGGGCAGGCGAAACCTCATCTCTACAATAAATCAAAATAAATCAGTCTAGGCGACAGAGTGAGACTCCAACTCAAAAAAAAAAAGAAATACCTTCCCTATTTGTCTGTCAACCCACCCTGACCGCTAAAGATGTAAACCCTTCTTAGGTGCCTGTCGTTCTAAGTACCCACACTTATCTAATGATGATACCCCTGGCCCCAATCCCTGCCCAGAATTTATGCTGAACTATGTGTAGTGAAGCTGAGACCCCTACAGGGGTCAGGGAGCCAACAGAGGCATTTAGAACACCAGTAAGTCACAGACAGCTGGCTTGGCATCACCCAGGCCCCAGAGGCAGTGGTTTGGTGTCCTTACCAGCTCAAGGAGCAAGGGAGGAACAGAAACAGAAAACAGGCAAAAAAGAGGTCCAGGGCATGTGTACAGGATGAGCAACACCCACCAAGCCTGTGGCTGCTTGTCAGGGGCTTTGGAATCTGAGCAGGCAGCCTATTGCCACACCGATTTTTTAATTTTATTTTTATTTTTATGAGTTGGAGTCTCACTGTCGCCCAGACTGGAGTGCAGTGGCCACTCCCGGCCACCGCAGCCTCGACCTGCTGGGCTCCGGC
>NW_007250724.1:544528-553652 GCF_000164805.1 Carlito syrichta
AGTTGCCCAGGTGGGTCTCGAACCCGCGAGCTCAGGCAATCCACTCACCTCAGCCTCCCAAGGCGTGGGATTACAGGCTGAGCCACCGAACCCGGCTGCCACACTGATTTTAATGTGATCCTGGGTCAGGGCAAGGGCAGAGGATATGCTGCCATCTTCTGAGACAATGAGTACAACTGTTTTAGTGCACCATTGGTCCATGCTACTCACACAACTTTCTCCAATATGGGTTTGTTTTGTTTTGTTCTTATTTGAGTTGGACTCTCATTCTGTCACCCAGGCTGAAGTGCAGTGGCATGCTCATGACCTCTGCAGCCTCGACCTGCTGGACTTAGGTGATTCTTCCACCTCAGCCTTCCAAGTAGCTGGAACCACAGTCATGCACCATCACACCCGGCTAATTTTTCTTGATTTATTGTAGAGATGAGGTCTCACCAAAGTTGCCCAGGCTGGTCTCGAACCCATGGTCTCAGGCAATCCTCTTACCTCAGCTTCCCAAAATGCTGGGATTATAGGTGTGAGCCACTGCATTGGGCTTGAGTTAGTTTTAATGGCAGAAAAATCTCAGCCCACCTCTCAGAGACTGTATGAGAGTGGTTCTGATAGTCTGAAGACCACTTTCAGTGGACAGTTTAAGTACTTCCTAGGCCTTTTGCTCCCCCTGGCCAATTAGATGGTTAAGTTGTCACAGAACTGGAAGACTACCCAGTAGCAAGGTGGAAGATTTCTGCACTGTGCCATGGGCTCTGCCCAATGAAGGTCTCAGGGTACAGTGAACGGGGCTGGGCCTTTACTGCCAAACCTCCATGCAGGTCTGGCCATGTCATGCCAGGGAACAGGGTGACTAAAGAGGGCCTAGTGTACCTAGTAGCATCAGCTTTTACTAGGGCATGTCTCTTGCCCTAGAGGTCAACTGGGCCTTCTCTCAGACCCTCCAGGTCACTCTTGGGGACCATTTTGAGGAATGCACTGGCTGAGGTAGGAGAGCTGAGGCAGACCACCCTTCATGGGAAGGCCTAACCAAGGACAGCTTCCCCCGAGGCCAGCAGCTACAGGGAGGGTGGACTCTGAATTTGTCTGAGCTGAACACTGAGGCTGCCTCATCAAGGGCTCTCCCATACCAGGGCTCAGACTCCCGCCACTTTGACCATTCCTATCTTATTCAGCTCAGCTCCTGCTGAACTACAGTAACCCATTAAGTAGGGCCACTGTCGGGGCTCCCAAGGAGGTTGGGTGGTCTTTTAATGGCATGCAGCTAGGCACCCCACCCAGGAGTGAGAGGGGAGGCAGGCAGCAGGGGCCTAGAATGGGTACAGAGGTGGGAAGGGAGGGCAGTAGGGAGCCTGAGAACTTTTTACATATGACAGGACTTCAGTAGAACCAAAAGAGCTCCAGCCTAGAGTCCAACTCTGAATGTGTGTGGCCTGATGCTGGTGCAAGGGAGGGAGGAGAGGTACTCAGATGTGCATATACCCCTGTATATGGGAAAGCATGTGCAGGGGTTAGGGAGGAGGATCTGCTATCTGTATGTGAGTGAGAGTGTATGGGTGGATAGACAAGTGACATAGATCAACAAGCATCTTCCCCAAAGAACTTTAATGCACGCACTAACCCACAGTCCCTGCCTGCTGGTTGGGCAAGAGAGGCCAGCCCCACCTGCAGGCTCCCAGGCTCCCCATACCCAGTGGGCCTAGGAAGGTTGAGCCCACACACATTTCCATCAATAGGTGAGGGGTGTGAGAATGAAGAGGCGGTCTTCCTCTTTGCGGATCCAGCGCATCAGCTTATGGATGGCACTGACGGCTGATGCCTTGGTCCCCAGGGGGCTGTAGCACATGTAGAGCTCAAAGGCGCCCGTCACCTGGAGGAAGGGGCAAAAGGTGGTCATCTAGGTTAGATACCCCTTGTGGTCCCTACCCAGGATCTCCATGAAGCCTAGTCCATCCCGAGGCCACCTTACCCAGGCCAGGAGGTTCTCGTTGGGGCCCGTGTAGTAAATGGTCTTGAGTGGGCGGGAGGCATTGTGGGCACGGCTGTGCAGGTACTGGTAAAGGCCCAGCAGCCGCTCCTGCTCCTCTTCACTGTTGTATGGGGCCTCAATCTCAGGGCTGCAGATGGGGGAGTGGGTTCACAAAGGAATGACTTCTATTGCCTTCTCTGCAAATCTAGAAACATCTATTCCTAGCCAGGGGGACTCTACCCTGTGTCCTACCCTCCAGATGCTCCCTTAGGACTGGGCATTGTCTCCCCACCACAGCAGACTCGCCAGGATAGGGCTGGGCCCACCCAGACTGAAGCTCTGTCCCCTCCACCCCCTGAGTTCTTGGTGTCTTTCGTGACCAATCTGTGTCCAAGACAGTGTGATAGATCTGGAGTAGAGGAAAGGCGAGCTGGGAAACCTCCAGGTTAAAGGGAGGACAGAGGCCCTATCTGCCCAGTCCCTCTACTGGGGGAGGAAGTGGAGAAGGGCTCTGCTTTCTGGGCTGAACCAAAATGACCTGTAAGGTGGAGTTGCTCCAGGGCAGGGGACCCAGGAAATCTCTATTACAGCTTTCTTCCCTGGATATACTGCGCGTTTCCAAACTTTCTGGGCAATGAAGTAAAGTGTATGCCCGTGGAGCGATGGGGGTCAGCTTCGGTGCTCTGGACCAAGGGCCTTCCCCCTACTCTCGGCCCTGTCTCTCTGAAGCAGTGCCCTCAAGGCTCTCTCTCACCTGGTGAAGAGTCCGGAACTCTTTGACTTATAAAGGAAGTGGCGCAGGTCGGGAATGCCCACCTGGGCAACGCTGTAGTAGGGCATGCGCAGTGCCTCCCGAAGGGCAAAATGGGCTCCGCGCTTGCGAAGACGTTCCTGGAAGCGGCGGCGGCAGTCAGAGACAGCAAAGAAGTCCTCGCGGTCGGTGGAGACGAGAAGCAGGCAGAGATCGGTGTCAGGCTCCAGGTAAGAGATGTGTGCATGGAAGAAGCCTGCCGCGTTGAATTTGGGCAGGCACACGGGCGTCCAGGCCTCGCCCTCACGGAAGGATGAGGAGGAACTAATGAGGTTGAAGAGCAGGTGCAGGTCGATGGGGTGCAGGAATTGGTCCTTGCGGCGCACGAGCGCCACGAGCTGGTTGCGGGCCAGCAGGATGGAGAAAACCAGGCTGCGCGCACGCGCCTGCTGCAGGCTGGCACTCACCGCATCGCGCACGGCCGCGGCCAGGGGCAGGCACCGTGCTGCCCCCATCAGGAAGCTGGGGTCTCGTGCCATGAGCTGCAGCAGGTTGTCGGTAATGCGCTCTGAACCCGAGAGCAGGCGCCGCAGGTCGTAGTTCTGCTTCTGCTGGAAGATGTGGCTCAGCTGCGCACCGGTGAGAAGGCTCAGGATCTGGTAGTAGATGTAGAGCAGCTCCTGCGCCAGCTCCTGTGCCGACTGCCGCGTGCGTGCGACCGCCACCAGCACCAGTGGGCTCCGGCGCACGAATACCACCTTGTAGCCATCTGAGAGCGTGGGGGTGGGGTGATTGTCAGCCTCAGTCCCTCTCAGAGAAGCCCTCCGGAGTTGGCCTTTCCCACCTCCCCTCGGAGCTCCGCCTTTCTGCGCAGCCCTTTACTTTCCACATCCTTTTCTCACTCAGAGCTCTGCACACAGTAGGGGCTTAAGATAAAAACAGTAGCCCATCGCTCCCTTTCCTCAAGGGTTCAGGGCCTGTCCCAGCCGCTTGCTTCTCAGACTAGCTCCCTCTGAAATAAGGGAATCTCTTCAGAAAAACATACATTCTTATGCTAAGTGCTAAGTCAAACTGACAAGAGCTGAGTGGGGCTCAGGACATGGAATGTTTTTGTCACCTCCCCAGGAAGATTCTCACCCTCTTCAACAATGAATGGCAAAACCCATGTTAGAGCCACTTTGTCCTCACCACAACCCCATGAGGGAAGCAACATTGTTATTCTGTTCAGGGAGGCTCAGAGAGACGGACTTACCCTCAGTCACACAGCACATCCCACCCCTCTAGTCTGGGGAGCGTGGCCCAAACTTGCTATGAATTAACCCTAGCCAGGGGAACCCTCCCCATACCCCTCTCCAGGTGGCTCACCTGCATGGATGGAGCGGATGGCGTTCTTGTCTGCCTCCAGGAAGGATACCAGGGCTACCATAACACCCATAGTGCTGGAAAGTGCCTCCTCAGACCCATAGCGGGAGTACACAGGCTTCCCTGCCTCACTCAGCACAAAGACATGCTTCTGGTGCAGGCGCCATGCCTCCGTGGCGTCCTCCTCATCCCCCTCGGCTGTGCCCTCCCTGAGGGGCTCTGTGGCTGGTCGCCCAACTGCCCCTGGGGGTTCCAGCCAGTCCTCAGAGCTTCCTGGCAGCATCTCCTCCTGTAGGTCTCGGGCCACACCCGTCAGCTGGGTGCTTAGCTCGCTAAAGTCCTGGCTGATCTGGTGCATGTCTGCAGGCAATGGCGGGGGACCCCCAGCACGCTCCTTGGGGCTGTCCCCAGAAGCTGCCCCATCCTCTGACTCAGTCAGGTCCTCGTAGGAACGGGCATGGACGAACATGGCACCTTCCTGCCCAGCACCTGCAGGCCAAAAGCACTGGTGCTTAGAGGGGTAGCTGCTGGCACTCTCACCAGCAAGGTATCTAACATGGTCACTCTAGCATTGATGCCTGTCCTGTTAGAGCCAAGCCACTGTTCCCTTCTGCCACTGTCTGCCATGAATCATGCTTCTCTGCAACTTAGAGCCCACCTGTCTTCCTGTCACACTGGAAATAAGATCCAACCCCTCATGGCAGTAGTGGCAGCTGGTATCCACTTAATTCTCTCACTCCCATCTCACAGTCCACTCCCTTGCCTGTCTCAGTCACTCTGGTCTTTGTCCATCTATTCTTTGGACACCTTCAACATGCCCCCATCTACCTCAGCAGCTCTGCACCTGCTGTTTGCTGTCTCCTACCTTCCCATCTGGTTGTCATACTTCAGCGCTCAGGGTAGATGTTAGTTCCTCTTCAACTGACCTCCAGTCCCAAGTATTCTATCATCTCTCCCTTTTCTTTTCTTTTCTTTCTTTTTTTTTTTTTTTTTTTGAGTTGGAGTCTCACTCTGTCGCCCAGACTGGAGTGCAGTGGCCGCTCCCAGCCACCGCAGCCTCGATCTGCTGGGCTCCGGCGATTCTTCTGCCTCAGCCTTCCAAGTAGCCGGAATTACAGGCATGTACTACCATGCTCGGCTGATTTTATTTTTTATTTATTGTAGAGATGAGGTCTTGCTGCCCAGGCGGGTCTCGAACCCGCAGGCTCAGGTAATCCACTCACCTCAGCCTCCCAAAGGTGCGGGATTACAGGCTGAGCCACCAAGCCCAGCTCATATCTCCCTTTTCAATTTCCCTGTGGCAATTGCCAGTTATCATCCTTCTCCCCAACTACAATGGTAGCCCACAAGGGCAGGGACTTAGTTGTTTGCTGCTGTGCCCAACACCTTGCCTTGTGCTTGAAGCACCTCCCATACTCAGTGAATCTCTCTCCCTGGGAGAAGGCGCCTCTGCCCCACTTAGGACATAACTCCTGGCTGACTCTAATGTAATGGCTCTACTAACCTGTGGCTCCCCAGAGAAGAGGGTATGTCAGTCTTCCTTTCTGGACTTTCTTTTTTTTTGAGTTGAAGTCTCACTCTCGTCACCCAGGCTGGAGTGCAGTGGCACACTCACGGTCACTGCAGCCTAGACCTGCTAGGCTTAGGTGATCCTTCATCCTTCCAAGTAACTGGAACTACAGACTTCCAAGTAACTGGAACTACAGACGCATGCCACAATGCCCAGCTAGTTTTTGTGATTTATTGTAGAGATGAGGTCACACCAACTTGCCCAGACTGGTCTCGAACCCCCGGGCTCAGGCAATCCTCTCGCCTCGGCCTCCCAAAGTGCTAGGATTACCACGCCCGGCCTACTGACTTTCTTATTCTTTTTTGTAATCCACCCACCTGCCCATAGACCTTTACTAACTTTTTTGACAAAATAGTTTAAATGATATATTTTTGAGTCTCTATTATGAGTTCAGCACTGTACTAGGCATTAGAGATATGACTGCCCTATGCTCAATATGCTCACAATCTTGTGGAAAAGAGAGGTGGGCGATATAAACATAAACAAATAAAATTACAAAATAACTAGTGTCCTATACCGAGTATGATCAGAGCAGGTCTAACTTGTGAGGAGGTGACATTTAAGCTGAGAGCTGAGAAGAGGTGAAGGAGCCAGAAAGGTGCATTGTAGACACAGGGAATCAGGAAAGAACCCACACTGGCAGCCAGAGAGCATAGGGCGAGTGACACAACATAAAGTGGAGAGGAAGGCCAGATGTACACTGAGCCCAGCTCCCTGCTGTATCCCCAACACCTGACAAATATCCAGTGAGTGACTGACAAATGCATGAATGAGTAGGAAGGAAACAGTGGCTGGGATTCCCAATTCCCCTGGAGCCTACTCCAGCTGTCAGCAGTCTAGGGCTGCACACTCTGCCCATACCTGGCTCCATTCCCTGGGCCAGTCCTGGTGTGGGGCTCTCAGCTCTCTCCATACTCTGTCCATCAGAAGGAGCCAATGTGCCATCAGGACATTCACTGCTTCTCTTCCTCTGTATGTCAGCAGCCATCCTGTGGGCTCTCCTGTGGGGCAAACAAAAACATCAACAAGGGCAAGGGGAAAGGTGCAGTTATCAGGATCATTGGCACAATCAACATTAGTAAATGCAGGAAAGCGTCCCTTACCAGGACCCTACTAACTCAAATCCCTAGGGAATGGGTTCTGAGTATTCTCTTCTAAACAATTAAATATATTATTTCTTTTCTAATTAGAAACTGCATTCAAAACTGCAGTAGTTCTTTTAGGATATCTTTTTTTTTTGAGTTGGAGTCTCACTCAGTCACCCAGACTGGAGTGCAGTGGCCGCTCCTGGCCACTGCAGCCTCGACCTGCTGGGCTCTGGCAATCCTTCCACCTCGGCCTTCCAAGTAGCTGGATCTACAGGTGCGCGCTACCACATCCGGCTAATTTTTTTGATTTATTGTAGAGATGAGGTCTTGCCAAGTTGCCCAGGCGGGTCTTGAACCCGCGGGCTCAGGCAATCCACTCACCTCAGCCTCCCAAAGCACGGGATTACAGGCTGAGTCACCGAGCCCGGCTCTTTTAGGATATCTAAGTGCTTGCAGAGAAAGTGAGACACAGCCAAAAGACTTGTTTTCTGGCCTCTCTCTGGATATTCTTTTGTATCATTTGAATTTGGCACAACGGGTTACCTTATTAAACACAGCTATACACATAACAACTCTCAGTGCCCATTTGATGGCTAGGACAGATTCAGTCTGATCTTCCGATCTTCAGGGCCATTTAGAGTTGGCCACAAGTGGATGTCAGTGGTAACAAGGGTGATGGTTCACCAAGGCTGGTAGCAAGGCTCATTCAGCCTCTAGGGTCCCAGAATGGCAGGCTGAAGGATCTTCATTTGTCAAGCAACACATACAGTCCACTTGTACAGTCCATAGGGAGGGATTTCGTTTCAGGCACTGATCCTTTAAGGAAGAGGGATCTAGCTGGATGGACTAGAAGGGTAGTAAAAACCAGTCAGACAATCATGAGGCAGGCACTGCAGGCAGGCGAGGGGCCCAGGAGGCACTGGTATTAGTGTGAGCAAAGTAGGCCCTGAGCCTGTCCTCAGAGTGCAGACCAGAGTCTAGTGGGAATAACTGTGCTTGGACAAACGACTCTACCCTAACATGGTGTGAAGTTCATGAAATGAGTGATCTCAGACAGTATCACCCTCAGGAGCACTTATATGGCCCCAGCCTGTTTGTGTCCAAGAACACTCTCTCTCTGGACACCCCATACTTCCTGTATGTGTGCCCAAAGAATTCATTTTCTTTTTTTTTTTTCTTTTTTGAGTTGGAGTATCACTCTGTTGCTCAAGCTGGAGTGCAGTGGCACACTCATAGCCACTGTAGCCTTGACCTGCTGGGTTCAGGCAATCCTTCCACTTCAGCCTTCCAAGTAGCCACGCCTAGCTAATTTTTTTTTTTTTTTTTTTAATTGTAGAGATGAGGTCTCCTCAAGTTGCCCAGGCTGGTCTCAAACCCCTGGTCTCAGGCAATCCTCTTGCCTCGGCCTCCCAAAATGCTGAGATTACAGGCCTGAGTCACTGCACCTGGCCAGAATTCATTTTCAACCTCTTCTGTTTTAATTTCAACCTCAGACTTCCAATTTCAATTTCAACCTCATGCCTGGAACTACAGGCATGCGCCACCATGCCCAGCTAATACTCCAGTTTTTAGGATAGCTGTGTGAATAGGCCCTACTTTCCTTGGCACTCATCACCTTGGGCTCTGTGGTACTGCAGTGGCTGTTTTAGCCTGGTTTTGGATTGCTTCTCTTGGTCGTAGTCTCAATCTCAGAGGGGACCTCTCTGGGTGCTTCCCCAGGTTCTTCCTGTTGAAGGCATGCAGTCTCTTAGTTCCTCTGGCTCACTGTCAGACAAGGCAGCCTGCACCTTGACCTTCTGGGCTCTGACCCTTGCTGGGAATCATGACTCTTGATTGTCCTAATGGATGGGGTTGGTGGCTTAGGATGATCTCAAAATAATCTCCCCAGCAATCTTCCATTGGTTTTACTCTGTGCAGGGTGATGCTGGTGACCAGTAGTGCCCAACTCCCACTTATTCTGTGGTGTTCTGGGTCAGTGCAGGAGTAGCTACTAGGCCAGATATCAGGAACGGGCCCTGCCTCCCTGCCTGTCTGTTAGCACACTGAGCTTCTGCAAAAGATTCATTTGAAGAAATAATTCCATAGCTTAAAACAAAGATGACAAAAAGAAGAGGCTGAGGCTGGGCATGGAGGCTCATGTCTGTTATCCCAGCACTTTGGGAGGCTGGGTCAAAAGGATTGCTTGAGCCCAGGAGTTTGAGACCAGCCTAGCAACATAACAAGATTCCCTTCTCTAAATTAAAAAAGAAGAGGTTGAAAATGAATTCTGGCCAGGTTCGGTGGCTCAAGTCTTTGGGAGGCTGAGGCAAGAGGATTGCCTGAGATCAGGGGTTTGAGACCAGCCTGGGCAACTTGATGAGACCTCGTCTCTACAATTAAAAAAAAAAAAAAAA
>NW_007250724.1:553672-559515 GCF_000164805.1 Carlito syrichta
TTGGAAGGCTGAGGCAGAAGGATCACCTGAGCCCAGCAGGTTGAGGCTGTGGTGGCTGTGCCACTGCACTCCAGCCTGGGCAACAACATGAGACTCCAACTAAAAATAATAAAATAGTGGAAAATACACTAAGTTAGTGATTCCAGAGAGAATGTCCAACTTTAATGGAACAGATGGAAAAATCATATTAAGTGAGAGACACCTGTATCCAGAATCTGATCACTTCTCATCACTTCCACGACTACTACTTTGGTCCAAGCCACCATTATCTCTCTAGAAGATTGTTGCAATAGTCTCCTAACCAGTGTCCCCTCTTCTACCCTTGCTCCTGCATAATCTTTTCTTCTCATAGCACTCAAAGTGAGTCTCCTGAAACAGAAGTTTGGTCATGTAATTCCTCTGCTCAAAACTCTGTGTAATGGTCCTACCTCACTCAGTGAGAAAGCTAATTTCCTCATGATGGTGCACAAGGCCCCACTCAACATACCTCTTCCCCCCATTACACTTAGAACTCACCTTCTGAGCTGGGCTTGGGGCTTAGCCTGTAATCCTGCGCCTTTGGGAGGTTGAGGTGAGTGGACTGCCTGAGCCCGCGGGTTCGAGACCTGCCTGGGCAGCAAGACCTCATCTCTACAATAAATAAAAAAATCAGCCGGGTATGGTAGCGCATGCCTGTAATTCCGGCTACTTGGAAGGCTGAGGTGGAAGGATCGCCGGAGCCCAGCAGGTCGAGGCTGCAGTGGCCGGAAGCGGCCACTGCACTCCAGTCTGGGCAACAGAGTAAGACTTCAACTCAAAAAAAAAAAGAACTCACCTTCTACCCTTTCTCCCCATTAATTCTGATTTAGCCCACACAGGCCTCATGGCTTTCTTTAAGTATCCTGAGCACCTACTTTAGAACTTTGCCCTTGCAGAACTTCCTTCCTATTCCATTGCCTGGGCCAGATATCTATGACTCACTCCCTCACATCCTTCAGGTTGCTGCTCAAGTGTTACCTTATTAGAGGAAACTTCTTGCAACAACCCTGCTCCTTACCCCTCTTACCCTGCTTTACTTCTCTTGATTGAAGGTCACCCTGTGACCTGCCACAAATTTCTGAGTGTCAATGCCACATGCAGAAAGAGTTTAATCAACATTTTCCGCATATGACCATAGAGGAGGTCTACAGAAAGAAAAACTGCCAGATAAGCCTCTTTGAAAGGGAGAACTGAGGCCAGGTATGGTGGCTCATGCCTGTAATTCCAGCACTTAGGGAGGCTGAGGCAGAAGGATTGCCTGAGCGCAGGGGTTCGAGACCAGCCTGGGTAACTTAGCGAGACCTCATCTCTACAATAAACAAAAAATTAGTCAGGTATGGTAGTTCCAGCTACTTGGAAGGCTGAGGCGGAAAGATTGCCTGAGCCCAGCAGGTTGAGACTGCAGTGACCGTGAGCATGCCACTGCACTCCAGCCTGGGTGACAGAGTAAGACTCCAACTCAATAAATAAATAAATAAATAAATAAATAAATAAAATAAGGAGAGAATGGAAAGACCTGTGAAGAATACCCAGTTCTGTCTAACCTATGAGATGGCCTCTAGAAACCTTCCCCTTTAGGGAAGACCTGTCCTTGGTAGTAGTCAAGTATTCAAGAACAATGACTGAAGTCAGAGGGACCAGGATTAACATGGTCTGGTTTTATGTTTCAGTTTTCTCATCTATAAAATGAGATAATGATAGTACTGATTCATTGGGTCGTGGGAGGATTCAATGAGATAATCAATGTAATTTGGTTACCTTGCCACAGGGTAGGTAGGCACTTACATATTTACCCATTAGCATATTATGATTATTCTTACTTAGCATTCAAATCATGTTATTGCACTTCCACATGCATCTGGCATGTAAATCAGTCCTTTGAGAGTTTGCTCAGCCTGAGATGCCCTGAGAAAACATACTTCTGACCTTGTGAAGCCAGCCAGGTGGGCTCTGGCATGATGTGACCCATCTGTGATATTGGGCCAAAGAGCTATCTATGGGCCTAGGGCTAGGAGTTCCTCCAGGCTAACTGCCTGTGCACTGACCCGGGAGTTGTAGGAACTGATCATTGGCCCTCTACTGCTCCTGTAAGTCCCTCCTAACTCCTTAGTCTGCCACATGCCCCTGCTCTGAGGCCTTGCACTTTTGGTTCAAAGACCAAACAAGGTCTACAACAGCTTAACCCTGTCCTGGGAGCCCACTCCCCACTGATCCTTGTGGGCTTCAACTAACTGAGCCCAGTATGGTTGAGTGGTACCCAGTATGGTACATGCATAGGGAAAAAGGGGTAAGGTCAGCTGGTCAGGTGAGTGGATGCTTCCTTCACAACAGTTCCCCTGCCACGTGAGATGCAGCAGCATCTCAGCATCTCCTAGGTCAGTATCAGGGTCCAGCCAGAAGGCCTGATAAAGCAAACAGCTCCCTGGATACTTACCCTGGAAACTGAAGTAGGGAGGCTTAGTGAATCACAACAAAATTCAACTCAACCCCCATTGGAGTCATAATCTGTGCAACTGAAGATCCTGAGAGGTTACACCTAAAACAATTAGGCAAAAGGAGGTCTCTTAGAACCAGTGCCCACCTGGGTGCAGTGGCTCACACCTATAATCCAAGCACTTTGGGAGCTCAAGGTGGGAGGACTGCTTGAGCCCAGGAGTTTGAGACCAGCCTGGGTAACATAGCAAGACCCTGTCTCCATGAAAAATTAAAACATTAGCCAGGTGTGGTGGCACATATCTGTAGTCCGCCACTCAGGAGGCTGAAGCAGAAGGATCACCTGAGCCCAGGAGGTCAAAGCTGCAATGAGCCATGATTGTGTCACACTGCACTCCAGACTGAGCAACAGAATGAGACCCCAGCTCAATCGACAAACAAACAAAAACAGTGCCCAGATGACCCTGGGGGGAACCTTTCTCAGGCAGCCTCTCTAGAAGCTCCCAGGGCTTGCTACATTTTCTAGAAGTGCCCTGCTCTGCCTGTGAGCAATATTATCAAACAGATTGGCTCAATCAGCCCTTCTAACATGCCTACTTCACTCAGGTGGCCCTGGGACAGGGAGAGCCTTGCAAGAGTCACTATTGGCTCCCTACCACTCTTGATCCCTCTTCCTTCTTGGTTGGTGCTTCTTTCTGTCTTGACCCTTTGGAGAGTGGTCTAGCTGGGAAAGTGGTGCCAGGATACAGGATGTATGGCAGACAGGGGCTAGGTGAGGCGCTGTGGCTGCTTCAGCAGGATGCCTGCTCCATGCTGAGATCATAGCCTGGTCCTTATCACTTCTGGCGGCCACTCCCCTCCCTGACAAAGGCTGCTCACTCTTCCCTAGCAAACTTGAGCCAAGAAAGGGTGGCTCACCCAGTACAAGGGCAGCCCAGTTTTCCAAGTCAGGATACACTTGAGAGCAATGTCCCAAGCCCAAGCCCCTTCTAGGGACTGCTCCCACTCACCCCACAGTCACCTCTGTTGCTTTTTGAGAGGACTCTATGGGACCAAAATGTGTGTTCTGGGGGTGGGTCCTACCTGGCCAAGATCCCCTACTGGACCTCACTCTCCCAGCCAAAGGATAGGTGCCAGACCTCCCCTTTTGTATTCCCTAGCTGGGGACCACCCTGTTGAGGGATTCCAGGGAGACCTAGTCCTCCCATCACAAACGTAGATGGCAGGGACCCCCGTCTTCAAGCCCCTCCCTCCAAGGATGACAGCTTTCCAGTCTCAGTGCCCCCAGACCACGTGGGCTGACAGTCAACTCACCTGTTTCTCAGGGGGGCCCAGGACGCACAGAGGGTGCCGATCACTGCCCTCTGTCGGAACCCTGGGAGGGAACGGGTGTCTGGCCGGGCCCGGCCTGGGGGCACAGCTTTGCGGGGCCACAGCCCCTTGCGTACACAAACATGGCCACAGCACCGGCACCGCGCCCTCCCGACGCCCCTCTCCAGGCCGCCGGCGCAGGAAGACAGCCTTTGCTGGCCTCTCGCAGCCAAGGCCCGGCTTCAGCCGCTCTGCCCGACAGGGCCCGCCCCCGGGGTGCATTCTGGGAAGTGTAGTCCATAGCGCCCAGCCGCCTGCGGCACCGCGGAACGGTTCTAAGCTCCTGGTTCCAGTAGAACCCGGGGCGGGGCCTGATCCGGGTAGGGAGTTGCCTCAGCGGCGCCACCTTCTCCCGTGTCCCGGATGCTTGGCCTCTCCGGAGCCTAAATCCCCACGCAGTCTGCAGACCTGGGCTCTCCGGCCCCTTCGTCTGAGCCAGTTAGGGGTTTATCTCAAAGGAGAAAAAGGGACGTTGGCGTTGTTTTCTCCACTGTTGTGGAAGGGCAGTGCAAGTTTGGGGGCTAGATAAATGTCATTAGTGGGGCCAGCCATACAGGCTGTAATGGATGTGGGCATGCGCAAAAGTCACACTAAGCATTGCTGAAAACATCTTTTTAGCCACGTTTTAATATATCAGTATGAGGCTCTAGAACGGTAGTTCTCAACTCTGACTGCACGTAGAATGATCTCGGGAGCTTTAAAAAAACACTAATGCTGGACACCACTCCTAGAGATTTTGAGTTAATTGGACAGGAGCTGGGGAAGGGTGTGGGAAACCAGACATTGGTATTGTTTTAAAAGCTCCCCAGGTGATTTGCCAGGACAAAGAATCGCTGTTTGTAATTTCCTAGACGCAAAGCAATAAAAACAACAGGAAAACGTAAGGTTTTTTAGAGAATAGTTTAATGAAGCCAAGGGTAGGGATTGATAATACTGCTCCTGTTTTCTCTGAAGCAATTAACTCACTTTTTGATTGTTTTGAGTTGGAGTCTCATTCTGTCTCCCAGCCTGGAATGCATTGGCATGCTCACAGCCACCATTGCTTTCTACCTGCTGTACTCAGGTGATCCTTCTGCCTCAGCCTTCCAAGTAGCAGGAACCACAGGTGCAGAGTACACGCCCAGCTAATTTTTTTATTTATTGTAGAGATGATATCTTGCCAAGTTGCCCAGGCCGGTCTCGAACCTCTGGGCTCAGGCAATCCTCTCGCTTCTGCTTTCCCAAGTGCTATTATTACAGGTGTGAGCCACTGCGACAAGCTTAAATTTACTTAGCTAAGAGTGGCCATATATCCCATGTACTTCTGGCTAAGACTTGTGCCTAAGACACTCAGAGCAAACCATTGTGGCTACTTATTAACATATAAAGGTTGTTATTTAAAACTCTGTTTTGGGGCAACCCCTTAGGGTCCCCTCCCATAGTGGAGATTTTCTGTCCTCTCAATAAATCCTGCTTTCTAAAAACAAAAATAAACAAAAAACTCTGTTTTAATCTACCTATTAACTTATATATATATATTTTTTTTTTCTTTCTTTCTTTCTTTTCTTTTCTCTTTTTTTTTTTTTTTTTTGAGTTGGAGTTTCACTCTGTCGCCCAGACTGGAGTGCAGTGGCCGCTTCCGGCCACCGCAGCCTCCACCTGCTGGGGCTCCGGCGATCCTTCCGCCTCAGCCTTCCAAGTAGCCGGAATTACAGGCATGCGCTACCACGCCCGGCTGATTTTTTTTTTTATTTATTGTAAAAATGAGGTCTTGGTGCCCAGGCGGGTCTCGAACCCGCGGGCTTAGGCAATCCACTCACCTCAGCCTCCCAAAGGCACGGGATTACAGGCTGAGCCACTGAGACTAGCTCTTTTTTTTTTTTTTTTTTTTTTTTTAGGTGGAGTCTCACTCTGTCACCCAGGCTGGAATGCAGAGGCATGCTCAGAGCCACTGCAGCTTTGATCTGCTGGATTCAAGAGATCCTTCCACCTCAGCCTTCCAAGTACCTGGAACTACAGGGCACACGCCACCAAGTCTGGCT
>NW_007250724.1:559811-562662 GCF_000164805.1 Carlito syrichta
CTGCTGGGCTCCAGCGATCCTTCCACCTCAGCCTTCCAAGTAGCCGGAACTACAGGTGCGCGCTACCATGCTTGTCTAGTTTTTGATTTATTGTAGAGATGAAGTCTCACCAAGTTGCCCGGGTGGGTCTCGAAACCGCGGGCTCCACCAATCCTCTTGCCTCGACCTCCCAAAGTGTTGGGATTATAGGCTGAACCACCGAGCCCAGCCAAGAAATAAATCTTAGTGTTTGGGAAGAATAATAAAGGTCAATCCTATGATGGCTCTGGTGCCCTGTATAATGCTGCTTTGAACCTTGGACTTTGCCATAAATGATATGCTGCCCAGCTAGGGAAAATCCTTTAATGACTCTTTCAGTATCTTTAGCAGTTTCCCCCTCATACAAATACAAGATATTTCATGTGCCAAGCACCATGGCTCAAGCCTGTAATACTTTGGGAGGCAAAGGCAAAAGGACTGCCTGAGCCCAGGGGTTCGAGACCAGCCTAGGGAACATGACGAGACCTTGTCTCTACAATACATAAAAAAATTAGCTGGGCGTGGTGGTACGCACCTGTAGTTCCAGCTACTTGGAAGACCGAAGTGGAAGGATCACCTGAGCCCAGCAGGTGGAGGCTGTGGTGACCATTAGCATGCCACTGCACTCCAGCTTGAGCGACAGAGTGAGACTCTGACTCAAAAAAAAAAAAAAAAGGTATCTCATGTGAAGTTTCTGAGCCAGTAGTAAAAATAGCCAGTATTTTCCTGAAAATTTTGAAGAGGTTTCCCTTCCTGCTTTTATTTCTTTGCTGCATTTGGTAAGACAGCCAGTTTTTCTGCTCTGCTGGAAACTTTCACCTATGGACTTGCTGAATCTCTCCTGATTTCCTGTCGCTTATTTTTTATATTTGATCATATCCCTGCTTTGTTTTTAATTTTTTCTTTTTCTTTTTTTTTAGAGATAGGGGTCTTGCTATGTTGCCCAGGCTAGGACTCAAACTCCTGGGCTCAAACAATCCTCTCACTTCAGTCTCCCCTAGTAGCTGGGCCTACATACAGGTATATGTCATCTTGCCTAAGTTCCTACTTTGGATGCTGAAGAGCCATGGCCCCAAGTGAGATCAAGGCAACAGCAAACAACAAATAGGACAATGTCTATCTCTTTACTGGATCCTCTCATGTAAAGATTTAGCTGCTGAAAGTGAACCCATATCTCTCACAGAACTGTACTCCCTATTCCAGGAGAGGGTCCTATTCCTCCTCTTCCCTGGAAGCCCTTAGCACTGGTGTGCTTCAGAGTTCAGGAATCAAACTTTGCTTTCTTGTCTATATTTATTCCCTCTCTCCCTCGGTTATCTCATCCAGGCCCATGGCTTTGATGCTAAATCAAAAAACAAAACAAAAAAAATAGCCAGGCATGGTGGCGCTTGCCTGTAGTTCCAGCACTTGGAAGAATGTGAAGGAAGAATTACCTGAGCCAAGCAGATGGAGGCTGTGGTGGCTGTGAGCATGCCACTGCACTCCAGCCTGGGGGACAGAGTGAGTCTTCAACTAAAAAAACCCAAAAAACCAAAAACAAACAGAAAAAATGTTGATACCTCCCAGATTTGCACCTCTAGTTCTGACCTTTATCCTGAACCCCAGACTGATATAACCAACTGCCGACTCCACATTTCACTTGTCTGCTAGGTATCAAAAACTTAGCCTACTCAAAACTGAATTCCTACTCTTACCAAAACTGCTTCTACTACAAGTTTTGTCTTTCCTCTTCCAGTCCAACATGTCTGTCTCTTATTTTTTTTTTTTTTGAGTTGGAGTCTCACTCGGTCGCTCAGACTGGAGTGCAGTGGCCGCTTCCGGCCACCGCAGCCTCGCCTGCTGGGCTCCAGCGATCTTCCGCCTCAGCCTTCCGAGTAGCCAGAATTACAGGCATGCGCTACCACGCCCAGCTGATTTTTTGATTTATTATAGAGATGAGGTCTCACTGCCCAGGCGGGTCTTGAACCCACGGGCTCAAGCAATCCACTCACCTCAGCCTCCCAAAGGCATGGGATTACAGGCTGAGCCACCAAGCCTGGCTTCTTATTTTTACTGTGGTCACACTGGTACAAGCACCATCTTTCTTGGCATCTTTAAAAATACTCTTATTTATTTATTTTTGAGATGAAATCTTGCCATGTGACTCAAGCTGGAAATCAGCGGTATGATCATAGTTCACTGCAGCATCAACTTCCTGAGCTCGTATGGCGGGATTATTGCAACAGCCTCTTGACTAGCTGCCCTGCTTCTCCCCTTTCCCATGTTTTTTTCTTTTTTTTTTTTTTTTGGAGTCTCACTCCGTCGCCCATACAGGAGTGCAGTGGCACACTCCTGGCCACCACAGCCTCGACCTGCTGGGCTCCGGCGATCTTTCTGCCTCAGCCTTCCAAGTAGCTGGAACTACAGGCATGCGCTACCACACTCAGTTAATTTTTTAAAAAAATTTATTGCAGAGATGAGGTCTCACCAAATTGCCTGGGCAGGTCTCAAAACTGCGGGCTCAGAAAATACACTCACCTCAACTTCGAAAGGGCTAGGATTACAGGCTGAGCCACCGAGCCCGGCCTCCTTTCCCTTTTTTTTTTTTTTGAGTTGGAGTCTCACTCTCTTGCCCAGATGGAGTGCAGTGGCCACTCCCAGCCACCGCAGCCTCGACCTGCTGGGCTCCGGCGATCCTTCCGTCTCAGCCTTCCAAGTAGCTGGAACTACAGGCGCGCGCTGCCACGCCCCGCTCATTTTGATTTATTGTAGAGATGAGGTCTCGCCAAATTGCCCAGATGGGTCTCAAACTCGCGGGCTCAGGCAATCCACTCACCTCAGCCTCCCAAAGGCG
>NW_007250724.1:562946-564075 GCF_000164805.1 Carlito syrichta
GGAAGGCTGAGGCGGAAGGATCACCGGAGCCCAGCAAGTCGAGGCTGTGGTGGCCAGGAGTGGCCACTGAACTCCAGTCTGGGCGACAGAGTGAGACTCCAACTAAAAAACAAACAAACAAACAAAAACAAAACAAAACAAAACCAAAAACCAAATTCAATTCAGCAGTCCACAAGATAGGGGAAAAGCTGCCTCTCTCCTTACTTTTTTGACCACATTTCCTCTCACTCTTACCCAAAAATAGCTCTGTTCCAGACTGTTTTTTTTTCTTTGAGTTGGAATCTCATTTTGTCACCAGGCTGGAGTGCAGTGGCACACTCACAACCACTGCAGCCTCGACCTGCTGGGCTCAGGCAATCCTTCCACCTCAGCCTTCCAAGTAGTTGGAACTATAGGCCTGTGCTACCATGCCCAGCTTTTTTTTTGATTTGCTGTAGAGCAGAGGTCTCACCAAGTTGCCCAGGCTGGTCTCAAACCCCCCGGGCTCAGGCAGTCCTCTCGGCTTGGCTTTCCAAAGTGCTGGGATTACAGGCTAAGCCACCGTGTCTGGCTTGTTCCAGATTGTTTACTGGTCCTCGAAAATTCTAGTCCACATCAGGGCCTTTGCCTTTGCTGTTTTTTTCTGTCCCAAACCCTCGTTTCCCACACTGCTTTATTCTTCATCTTCTTTGGGTCTTTATTCCAAGACCTCAGGGAGGCTGTCCATGACTATTCTAAAGTTGCAACTTTCCAGTAGAACTCACTGCTCCACTTCCCTCTCCTCTCTTACTTTTCTCCATAGAACTAACCATCACCTAAGTGATTGTGTATCTTGTTTAGTTTATTGTCTATCTCCAATAACTGCCCCTACCCTCATCTCCACTAGGGTAACAGTTTATCAGCTTTGTTCATTTCTGTATCCCCAGCACCTGATACAGTGCCTATCACACAGCAATGCTTCATACAGTTCTTTTATTTTTTTTCTTCTTCATCATTCTTTATAAGCATACACAGTTTTTTGTTTTTGAGTTGGAGTCTCACTCTGTTGTCCAGACTGGAGTGCAGTGGCACGTTCCTGGCCACTGCAGCTTTGACCTGCTGGGTTCTGGTGATCCTTCCGCCTCAGCCTTCCAAGTAGCTGGAACTACAG